>NC_058404.1:198395309-198441456 GCF_002201575.2 Neomonachus schauinslandi
ACCACATGCACCCAGGCCTGCCCACGCCCAGGCTCAGCCCTCTGACCGCACCCCGTGGACTCCCACCCCAACTGCGCGGCTGTTCCCACGTCCCACCCTGCCTCTCACCCAGCCCTACTCTTCCCCCTTAGCAGTGCTTCTTACCTTTTTGAGTCAGGGACCCCTTGTGACCCTGATATAAAGACACTGCCCCCTTTCTCAGGAAAATCATGTACCTACACGTCTGCGAGCACAGTCATGCCGCTTCGGCCGACTCGTGGGCCCTGGTGGCGGAGGCTGGCTTCACTGCCTGGCGGTCAACACTCTTTTCATGTGTGGTTGTGGCTTTTCTGGCTACCTCGTCCCCCCCAAACTCTATTCTCAAGTGGCCCAGCTGCTGTTCCCACACCCACTCACTCCATACCTGTTTCCTGCCTTTCCTTATAAATTTAGAGCCTTTGATGACCAAATTCACACCCGGAACCTGCTTCTAAAGCAAAGTATCTAGGCAGCATTATCCGTAATCGAGGAAAAAAATGAATCCAAACCGAACGTCCCGTCAGAGGGTAACGGTTGCACCCACTATGCTACACTCCTCCGTGGAATATTACACAGTCGTTAACAACAGTACCTATGAAGGGGTTTCAATAACTGCCACGTATGAATTTGAAATTCATAAAACAGCAGGGAATAGAGCCTAAATGGTGTGATAATTATTGCATAGAACGATGTCCGCACATGGACAAGAGTCAGAAGGAAATAAGCAAACTCCCTGTGCTGTAAGGTTCTGAGGGGCAGGACGCGAGGCTGTATATTATGGGATTACTACACACGCAGATATTCGTATGGGTTTTACACACACTCACACACATGCACACACCAAACACACTCATAAAACCCAGCAATAAATAAGAATCAAACCCAGAAACACATTCTGGACGAAGAATTGTAAGAAAATGCTCTCAGCCATTTTCTTCAGATAGTCTGAAGACTATCTTCAGACAGTCACAGATCATCTTCAGGACATTCCTTTTTCTTCTTTTTCCTTGTATGTATTTTTTACACTTCCTTTAATGTGTGTGTATGACATTTATGGGAGGGGAAATATTTTCTTAAGATTCTACTTGAAAAATAAATTGGTGACGAAGATAAAAGTCTGAACAAAATTCTTAGGCCTCCCATGACTTAAAAAGGGTTCCTGGCCACCGGTCTGGATGTCCTTTGCTCCCGGAGCAATGAAGTGCCGACCAGTAGGGCGTGTGTGCTGGGCCTGCAGGGTCCTGCTTCCTCCCTGCTTGTGTTCCCTTCATGATGGAATCCCCCCCAACTCTTTTCTAAAAGCAGCCCGATGCCACACTCACCTCCTCCTGCCCAGGTCGGCCTGCTCCCCACCACCATCAGTCTCTACCATGTGGTCCGGATGCTTCTGGCTGCCCGGGTCCAGCGCGGCCAGGAGCTCAGACTGCGAGGCCGCGGGCAGAGCCACGCTCAGGAGCCGGCGCAGCGTGCCCCCTGGCACCATCGCCAGCCTGGACAGGTACGACGCCAGTCTCAGCTCCTAGAGGGGTTAACGGGAAGCTCGTGACCTCACTGCTCTCACCTTGATAAACGACATGTTTTAATGGACGAGACAGTCTTAGGACGGTTTGTCCCACGGAGATAAATATTTTAGCAGCTCGGTTGTGGAAACACGTCCCCAAATTCACAGAGCTGTCAAGAAAAATCTGTGTGGTCAGCAACCCCGGCTCACTGCAATGCATCCAAACTCTTCATCCGTCCTCCCGACTGCTCTCAACACACACACCAGAGCCGCACCTCGGGCCAGCAGCAGGGCCAACTGCTGAGGCTTTTCCTCTCCTGCTTGGAGCAAACAGCAACAGCTTAGCAAACAACTGGAATGTCCTCGGACCAGCAGATGGTTGAGGAAGCTAGGCTATGGGCACACCTGGATGGGTGCCGCGTGGAAAGACCCTGTCTCCACAGGTCACATCCTATCAGAGTTCTGTGTCTTTCTTTCCAGAACTGACAAGATGCAGACATGGAGAAGAGCGTTGTGGTTGCCGGGGGTCAGGGATGGGAGAGGAGTGGGTGCACCTGGAAAGGGGCGGCGCAAGGCAGGTCTTTGTGCCGATGGAACAGTCCAGTATCTTGCTTATGGTGCTGGTTACATGAGTCTACATGTGATGAACTGACACAGAACCATGCACACATTTTGTAACCAATGTCATACATTGATACAGTGCTAGAACTCGTAAGAGGCAACCATGGGGGGAAACTGAGTGAAACATGGGGTAGAGTTCTAGAACTCTCTATACTAGCTTTGTAACTTCCTGGAATCTAAAAGTGTTTCAAAATAAGAGGTTAAAAAAATGAGTGAGTATGGGTTCTGCACTCTGGAAAGCCTCGATTGGCCTCCAGGCCCACTGCACAGAAAGAACACTGTGTGTCCTGGGACAATGCCCTTCTTTCTCTCTGTGCTCAGCTTCCTTATTTATGAAGTGGGGTAACTATACCACCCACGGCAGAGGCTCCCGTGAGAATAGAATGACTGCCACGTGTGGAACGGTCCCACGCTGGCGAGACACAGACAGCAACATATCTTTCTTCTCCTGCACTCCGGGGACAAAAGTCTGAAGCCACTTCCACTGGGCCAAAGTCAGGGTGTCAAGGGGGCTCATTCCTGCTCAGGCTCTAGGGATAATCCGTCTTCTTGCCTCTTCCAGCTTCTAGCAGCCGCCTGCCTGCCTGGGCCCATGGCCCTTCCTGTGTCTTCAAAGTGCATCCCTCCATCCTCTGCCTCCACCATGGTCACACGGCCCTGCCTTCTCCCTGTGCCTGCTCCTGCCTCCCTCTATACAAGGACCCTTTCCCTCCTTCCTGCATGGATTTCTGTTGTTTTAATTTTAATCTGTTTAAATTTTAAGGAATTTCAGCAATGAGGAAAAGCACAAAGATGAATGTTAAAATAATTATTCCAAATGCCTTTATCCAGAAATAATTATCAGTAATATTGGCAAGCACCATTCCAAGCATCTTTCTAGACATATATGTGGATGGATGGATGGTTGGGGGGACGGATGGATGGGGGATGGATGGATGGATGGGGATGGATGGATGAGGGATGGATGGATGGATGGGGGATGAATGATGGGGATGGAGGATAGATGATGGATGGATGGATAGATAGACAAGTGGATGGATAGATGGATGGACAGGTGGATGGATGGATAGATGGACATAACTATAAAAATGAGATCATAATGCACATCAAAACATCAAATACTATTCAGTTTATGTATTTATTTTGTTGACTGCCTGCTCTCCCCACTAGAATATCAGCTCCTGGAGGCATGGACTTTATCCCTTGTGTTTACTACTGAAATCCCAGTGCCCAAGACAGCCCTTGCTGCTTACTAGAAGCACAGTGAATATTTATTCATGAGCAAAGCCTCTTCAGAGGATGTCAGGGTCTTTGAAGTCAAGGGGACTCCACCTTGTCTACAAAAGGCTGCAGTCACCCTGGAGCCTCGAGGGGGTAAAGAGAGGAGTTCCGAGAGGAATGGGTCTGGGGTCCGGGCCTCTCCCACAGCACAGGGAACCTGCCTCGCTGGGTTAGTGCCATTCATTTCTTAAGGGGCACCCCCTTCCCATGTTATTCGTGCGGGAATGAGGAACTATCTTGTTTTAAAGGGAATGCTCAGTGGCATGAAACGGAATGGCTAGAGCATTTAAAGAGAGTGAAACCTGATTTCAGTGGCCAGCTTTGTTCCTGGCGGAGCCCCCTCTGTGCATGTTAAACTCGCATCAATCAGAGAAGAGGAAACACGTCTGGGTGCCTGGCGAGTCTCAGAAAAGAGGCTGACCAGGACCATCACTGTTGCTGCCCCTGGGCCTGAAGGGAATGTCCTCTGCCTGCTGGCCTGGTGCCAGGCGCTTGTCAGCAATCCACTCAGCAGCGGCCCAGGTCCCGCTGTCACCCCGCCCGTGCCACAGGTGAGGACATGTGCACTCTGAGGAGAGCCAGCCCACGACACGGCTGACGGGTCCTCACCTGGCTGTACAGGGTTGTGAAGGTGTCGAACTCCACATTCTCCAGCCAGTCTTCCAGCACGACGCTGTGGTCTCGCTCCTCTTTCCAACTGGAGTGCAGACAAAATCTACGTGAGTCCACTTGGGTTATAACGTGATCCCAGGAGAAGACCATCTAGTTATTTAAATAACAATCACAAATCTCATCTGTATATTTTTAAAAATCTATTGAAAGAGATGACCAGAAGAGGCGTATCTCTTCTTGTTCTAGAACATTTCTTTTGCAAATATCGTATTACGGAGGCCCGCCAGGACAGAGGGCTCTTCAAAGGGAGAAGTTTTGTGGGAGCTATATGGAGACATTTCTGTGGCTTTGCTGGGCCATTGGTGGTCCTACTTGGAAAACTCTCAGGATTAGTTGTCATGCTCAAGTCCTTGCCCACCATGTGCCCCCCCGTGTGGAAGCAGACCCAGAACCATGTTCCCAGCCTGGTCCCAGCTCCGGCCACAGAGGCTGGTGGCGCCTTTCCACGTGGGGGTCCCCCTCAGGCCTTCTGACTTCCATGTGAGAGGGTCTACAGCCTACCTGGTCCCTTAGCTGATAGAGGTGGCGCCATGGATGATCCACCCTGCATTCTTGTCGGCTAACACAACCAGAAACTCATGTCAAAAGCTTTTCTTGTGAGCGATTTCCACCATGAAGCATGAGGCATGCAAGAGGGTCATATACCCGAAAATCCTGGTGTAAACCAGGTCGGCGTCTCCGGGCCTTTTTTATGAGATCCAGCCTCTCATACAATTAGTTCAGTGGAGCAGAACTGCACTTTGATGTTGTAGTTCCAGGAAAGCATAATCAAATACATTAAAATAACCTGTAAACTCACCACCCAGAAGTCACATCCGTTACAACGGAGTCTCTTTGCTGCTAATTAGTTTGTGCACATGTGTTTTCAAAAACATAATCACACCACGTCTCTAGTTTGTACCCCGTCCTTTCCACATCAACATTATATTCACAGTGGAAAACTACGAGTCGTTAAAAGTACGTTTTCTAAGAGTTCTTAATGCCCTGGGCAAAGGATAATTGTCTGTTAATTAAGAAGAATGCAAAGAACAGCCCTAACAAAAGATGGGGGTTCTGTCTGTTTTATAATTTTACAAAAGCAGGATATGGACTATTGTGTTCACGGTGAGATCTGAGTTAAGATCTGCATTCACTGCATCGCACTGGTGTTTGGACAAAGCGCTATGATTATGTACGATATTACCACTGGGGAAGGCGGGATGAAGGGCACATGGACCTTCCCTGCACTATTTTTGAAATTTCTTGTGAGTCTACAACTATTTAAAAATAAAAAGCTTAAAAAAATATGTTCAGTGAAAACCTCAATGATCTTACAAAGAAAATAAACCAAAGTATAGTTAGATGTCAGGGAAGAAGTGCGCTCCTAAGTCAGCAGCTGGTGTCTGAGCACTGGGAGGACGCCTCAGACAAGCGCGTGACAGCCGGGGCGGCGTCCAGCTGAGTGGAGAGGCCAGGGGCCCCCAGGCCTGCAGAGGACCCATCCCACATGGCGCCACCGCCAGGCACTGGGCTCACCTCTGCTGGTGGCGCTCCAGTAATTTCCGGCCCTGGCTCAGGGCCTGCTGCAGGACAGCAGAGACGTGCCTTCCAGAATCTGCATCCTCAGGCTCTGCCAGAAGCCCGGGCTCGTCCCCAGCCCACTGCTGCCGACTCGCCAGAGCCCGCTGTAGCTGGACTGCCTCCTGGTGTGCCAGCTTATCTTCCAGCTTCCTCTCCAGCTCTTGGAGCTCCTGTGCACAGAAGGTGAGGGGTCCACAGATTAAATCAGACCTCCTGGGCCTGGCATGATCCGCTCTTGCCCGCGTCCCCTGTCCAGCTGTGCCAAATAGCGCAAGGAGGCCACACCGTGACCTCTCACGCCTCCCTGCCTTCGCACATGCGGCTCCCACCACCTGCAGGGCCCTCCTCTGTTTGCCTGGCTACTCCCGAGTCTCCTTTCGAGCCCTGGCTCAAGAACTTCCACAGGGAAGGGCCCCTCAGGTCCTGGGACGGTGCAGACTCCCTCTCTGAAGGCGCCCACTCACCCTCCCCTGTGTATGCCCGTCACAGACGGGCAGAATGTCTGCAGCCCCTCACAATTCCTATGTTGAGGCCTTCATCCCTAGCAGGATGGGATTTGGGAGTGGGGCTTTGGGGAAGCAGCTGAGTTTAGATGAGGTCATGAAGGTGGGGCCCCATGATGGGATTACTGTCCTTCTAAGGCGTGGAAGAGAGAGACCAGGACCCCCACTCTCTGCCAGGTGAGGACTCAATAAGAAAGTGGCTGTCTGCAGGCCAGGAAGAAAGCTCTCAGCAGCAACAGACTGCTGGTGCCTTGATCTTGGGCTTCCAGCCTCCAGAACTAGGAGAGAACCGTCTGTTGTTTTAGCCCCCAGGCTATGGTGTTTTGTTCCAGAAGCCTGAGCCAACTCAGACACTGCCCCATCTTTGTAGCTGCCTGATGTCCCTGTACCCTCCTGTTAGAGTGTGAACTCCAGGGGACAGGGCTGCATCTCCAGCTCGGTGTCTGCAGCGCTCAGCACCGAGCCCACCAGATGGCACCTGTCACTGATAATATGTTAAGGCACCAGCACACGTTCATCCATCTGGGGTGAAGCCTGTGCCTGAGCATTGCAACCACGGTTGACGCTGACGGGACCCACAGCACACTGGGCACCGCTCCTAGTGCCCACTATATATGAATCTCATTGAGTCCTTGTAACAACCCTAGGGAATACACACTCTTATTTTCCCCATTACAGAGGAGGAGATTAAGGCAAAAGAGTTAAAGTAGTTTGCTGTCTCATGCAGCTCTTAGGTGGCAGAGCCAGAATCTGAGCCAGGCCAGGTCATGCCAGGGTTTGTGTCCTTAACCATCATGCTATGCTGCCTCTCATTGACCAAGCAGAAGAAATCTGCATTCTTGGGCCAATAGAATCAGATAATCTGGCTATAAGAGGCTGTGCAGAATGCAGACATATTGAACCCACGACTCACCAGATAGGCCAGGGCTCTAAGTGGGGGCAGGGGGTGAAACTGCGGTTTAGTCCTAAGGGGCTTCGGCTCCTTAGAGGATGGTAGTCCATCATCTTCCTAAATTAAGTGCAGAAGAGTCTGCCTTTCTGCCAAGGAGCCAAAGCTTACATCAAATTGTCAAAAGAGCCTCAAAGCCCCCATGGCTCAGAAACACTGCTCAAGAACCAAGAGTGAAGGAAAGGGGGCCAGAGAGGGAAACCGAGGCCATCGTGTGCTGAGCATTTGGGTTTTGCCCCCAGGGCCATGGAAGCCTTTGAACACTTTTGAGCAGGGCCTTCTAACACATGGACGTTTCTAATTACAACCATCCGTCTTGTTGCAGCATCCCAAAGGTAAACATAACCAAACACAGAGCTCACAACAGCTAATGAGTTTCTGACAGCGCATTCTGTCAGCACACCCGGAGCCTAGTCGTGCACCACTCACTGATCTCAAACTCTCGCTGGCCAGCCCTGACCACTGTGTGGGGAAGGCAGGCTCGAACCCACAGCTGCCAGTGTCTCCAAAGCATGAGTAGAGCACAGAGAGCACACGTTTTTTCCAAGACCAGGCAAGTCCTGGCTGAGAACAGGAAATGAGGTGGGAATGTGTCCTGCAGGTTGTGACTGCTGACAGCACATTCTCCCAGAGGCCAGCCTGGCCCCCAGACTCCTTCCACACCCCGTGCAGCCACCTGCCACTTTGCACGAGTGGAATTCCAAGGCCTGATTCTGGAACTCTCCTCACTGGAGTTTCATTGCTGAGGGCAGGGAGCCCGGGACCACAGCTGTCCTGTCCACCCCTCTCTCCAACAGGGAGCCCAGGGCCTGGCTCACAGAAGAAAGAACAGTCACGATCAGCATCATCGTCTTGATTATTCACAATAATAACGTCGGCTAGCATGTACTGCTAGACTCGATTCAGCACAAGGTAGAAATGTTATTATCCCATTCTATAGATACGGTGGTTGAGGCACAGAGAGTACCGGTCAAACTCCTGAAGTCGTAAATCTGCACGGGAGCCTCAGGGAGGAGTGATTTCAGGTTTCTCTGATTCTGGGCCCCATCCCTCAGCTCTGCTGTCTCTGGTAAGCACTCCGTAGGTATAGGTTGAATGAACGGTTAGATGGATAGATAATGAGATGATAGACTGGCAGAGAGTTCCAGGCCTTTTATTGGGCAAAAGGGATCAAGGGTGAATGAGACATGGCCCCTGGACTGTGGGAACTCAGAGTCTAGCGTGGACGACAGCCTTACAGTTATAGTGATAGTAACAGCCATCACCTGCTATCGCAGAGATTCGGGAGGGAGGGTGTGTGAGCACAAAGCTGAAAGAGACCAACTCTGCCCGAGGGAATCATGGATGGCTTCACAGAGGAGGCAACATTTGGCTTGTCTCAAAATATGGATATGAGCTTGCAAAGGGGTGAAGCAGAAGCGAGGCAGAGGTAATTCAGAGGAATGGAGGCCTGAACATCACTCAAGGGTGCAGGAGCAGCGAGAAGGTCCGGGGGTTGAAATGCGGGGTCCCTCTGAGAGTAGTGAAGGAGAGGGTTTTAAATAATCCAGAGTTGAGGGTGGGGCTGTCAATGATCATTTCTGTTTTTCAGAGAGACTCCTCGGGCTGCAGTGTAGAGGGGGCCAGAGAAGGCAGAGGGAAACTGATGTGAGGACAGGAGCCAGGCTTTGCAGAAGGCACAGGCTCTGCTTTCCAGGGACGGGAGCTTGGTGCAATGCCGAAACCTTCCTGAGCCTCCCTCCTTCATCTGTAGAATGAGTATCAAAGCATCATGGGCTTGACAGAAGGTTCAAACCCTTCCCACGATGCTTTGGACTTAATGAGAGCCCGATTAAAGGAAGCAACTTACTATTAGTGTTATTTTTCTTTTTCACATCTGGATTCGTCAGCAGCAAAGCTGGGCCAGCAAAAGTCAGAAGTGAGGACAAAAGTTCAGGAAGAATCCACAGACTGGGTGACTAACAGCAAGTGGGCAGTAAACCAGAGGAAGAGCAGAGGAAGACCCTGGGTTCAGGCTTGGAACAGTGGATCTACAGGGCGGATACCGTGGGTATAGTCGGTCCCCGGTCCCTTTATCCATTATAAGGAAGTCCATCCTCCGTAGCTTTGCCCATCATGCCGCTTGGCCCCATGATTTAGTTATGCCTTGCCCATGTTCCCATTTCACAAGAGGAGTCTAAATCTTTCATCCAAGGAGGTGCGCTCGATATGGTTCTCTCACGAGCCCTTTCTTCCAAAGCATTTCATTTCATGCTTTTTTAATTCCCCTAAATGTCTAACAGCTTAAAAGCCCGTTCACAATGGGAAAGCGGTTTTCACAGAATGATCAAACTGTGGAATGAAAATCTAGAATCTCGAGCCAAACCACAGGTTTGTCTTCCCTCCGAAATGCAAATCGAGAAAACACTAGCTGCGTTTCCACCAACTCAATACTACATGTGACTTTGAGCAGTCTCTCCCAGTTCAGGTCACAGAACTCTTCCAAACACAGTCAAGAATAAGGAAGCTTTGATGTTACTCAAAAAGGCTGTGAGATAAAACTGCAAATGTAAGTGTCGTACCACCCAGTGACGACAGAAATCAGGGCGGTTTTAAGTACAAAGAGCCACCAGGTATCTCAGGGCTGAGCTGAGGGGTTGTCCAGGGCCCTCGAGGGGCAGCAGGTAAACTGTGAGCTGGACACCACCAGCTCCTTGTGTCTCCTCTGCCCCTAATTGATACACAACCTTGACCTGCCCCTCCTGTCCTTCACCTATAATTCGGGGCCAGCCCACCCCCACGCCCATCACCTCTCACTCACACTTGCTGTGGACTTTGAGTAAATACCCAGTGCAGGTTTCCCCCGTCATTAATTTGCTGAGAAGTTTTCATCTTGGGTGGGTGTTGAATTCGATAAAATACTTGATTGGTTATACTGAAATGATCATACGGAGTTTTTTCTTTTCTCCTTTAATCCGTTAACGTGGTCAACTTTGTAAATGGAGGTTTTAAAGTTAAACCAACCTTATATTCCTGGGAAAACCTCAACCTGGCTGTGCTGTACTAATTATTTTAGTAATTACTAAATTAACTAAATTAATTAATTTAGTTAGTAATGTACTAATTATTTTATGGATGGCCAAGTTATGTTAGTAATATAGTGAACATCTATGCTTACAAGAGAGGGTGAACTGTAATTGTTCTTCCTCATACGACTTACATCTGGTTTTGGTCAGGGTGAGCTGAGCTTCATAAAATAAGGAATAGTCCTTAGTTTTCTAACATCAGGAATAATTTGTAGATGAGACTGCAAAACTCTGTTGGAGCTCACCTGTAAAACTATTGGGATGCGTGCTTTTTTGTGTGTGTCAGAAGATTTCTTGACTACTGAGTCAATTTCTTTCATGGTAATAAGACTATATACAGACTTTTTCTACTTGAATCAATTTTGATGAATTTTCTAGAAAGTTTTCCATTTCCTTTCAGTTTTCAAATTCATCTACATGAAATTGTTCATAGAGTTTTATTTTGTAAAACTCTACTGCATGTATAGTTATGTTGCTTTTTATTATTTACTGGTCCCTCATCTCTATTTCATATGGTCACTCATGTCGGAGCTTTGTGTATTTTATTAGCCTTTTTTTTTTTTTTTCAGAAAATTCAACTTTTCACTTTACTGATCTTTTCTATCATGGTTTTGTTTGGTTGGCTTTTGGTAGTCTTTTTATTATTTTATTTATGTGATCTTCCTTCCTTCTTTCTACAGACATATTTGTCATTGTTCCCCTTTAGTTTTTTATATGATCTTAATCGTAAGCTTTTCTTCTCTAATATAAGTTTAGGGCATTAATTTTCCTTAGAGCTAAAAAACGACTTTAGCAAAATCCCACACATTTTAATATGTTGTATTTACATTATTTTTATGTTCTACATTTTAAAAAATTTCCATTATCATTTCTTTGACCAATGAATTATTCAGGAATAAGTTTTAAAACTTTCAAAGTATGGACTTTGAGTACTAATCTTTTCGTAAATGGATTCAAGCTTAATTGTTCTTTTTCAAAAAGGTGGTCAAATAATATTGTATAACTTAATTGTTTGTAACTGTTCCAATGTGTGCTGAAGAAGAATATGTATTTGTTAATTGCTGGCTGTAAAATTCTGTGGGCAGACATTAAATACAGGTTGATTAATGGGTTAATTAGTTCATCAGTATCTTTAAATGTGTCTCGTCTGATCAACCACAGAAAGAGGGGTGTGCTGAAATCCCCCACTACTGTGACAGATTTATCAACTTCTCCCTGCTGTTTTGTCAAGTTTTTTCATTATTTTGGGTTATTACATACATGCAAGTTTAGAATTGCTCTGCTCTCCATATGAATGAAAATTTTAAAGTCATTTCAGTACTACCTTTGATTTTTAAAATGATTTCATAAATCATTATTTTATATTCTACACTGATGATCTGAGCACTTAACATCTTTAGGGATTTTAATCTATTGGGGGTTTTGTTTGTTTGTTTCTCCTATATATATGTCATCTTGTCTTGCTCATGTGTTTGGGGACTTCTAATTTTAATTGAGAACTCATATTTGGGTGAAATTAACCTGTGAAAATCCCGAGTTGCCCAGATTGAGAATATTTTTCTCTGGAGAGGATCTGCTTTTGCTTTGGCCATGCACTGGGGTAGTCATCCATCCTAGAACCATTTTAATTTAATTCATTGCCTTGGGAGATTTCCTGACTGGTGAGCTAAAGTATTTTGGGATTTCTTCCTCATACCAACAGAAGCCTTTGACTACAAATTTGCAGGGGAGGGACGCCTGGGTGGCTCAGTCAATTAAACGTCTGCCTTCGACTCAGGTTGTGATCCCAGGGTGCTGGGATCGAGTCCCACATTGGGCTCCCTGCTCAGTGAGGAGCCTGCTTCTTCCTCTCCCTCTGCCTGCCTCTCCCCCTGCTTGTGCTCTCTCTCTCTCTCTCTCTCTGACAAATAAATAAAATCTTAAAAAAAAAAAAAAAACAATGCCTGGGTGATAGACATTGGGGAGGGTATGTGCTATGTATGGTGAGCGCTGTGAATTGTGTAAGACTGATAAATCACAGACCTGTACCTCTGAAACAAATAATACATTATATGCCAAAAAAGAAGGGGATAGCAGTAGGGGAGGAATGGGGGGGAAATCGGAGGGGGAGATGAACCATAAGAGACTATGGACTCTGAAAAACAAACTGAGGGTTCTAGAGGGGAGGGGGTGGGGGGATGGGTTAGCCTGGTGATGGGTATTAAAGAGGGCACATTCTGCATGGAGCACTGGGTGTTATATGCAAACAATGAATCATGGAACACTACATCAAGAACTAATGATGTGATGTGTGGTGATTAACATAATAAAAAAAAATTCACCAGGGAGACTCCCCTCCCCCCTCTCCACTCCCCCCCCAGCGCTCTGGAGCAGGGCCAGAAAAGGACAGATTTCCCTGTCAAAGGTGGCTCCTTTGACAGCAGGTGGCTTTCTCCTCTCACCCCTCACTGGTTGTTCTACTTCTTCAGGACACCCCCAGTCTCATCTCCTATTCCCTCAAATGAACCCCAAATCCCTGGGTTGCAGATTTCAGAAGTCTTCGCCCCAGGATCTGAGCCTCTGGATTTGCTTTCCCAGGGATATCCCTGACCTTTGGGGATTTTCCACATTCTCTTGTGAACTCGAAAAGCATTAAGATGTAGGTTTATTTTTATTTATCCAGCATCTGAATGTTTTGTGCAGAAATACCAACATTTCCACTTCTTTCTATCCTTAAAAACATTTAACATAATGCAGGGTGCAAAATGTTTATGGGAAAAACAGTTCAGGACTCTTCAGAACCTCATGTTATTTATGATTTTTAAAAAAGGAATGATGGCAACCCCCACTGGCGAGATCAACGGGGATAGTCCATGAACATGACCTAGTGGGTTGAAGTCAGAAACAGATTGCACTCCGCTCCTGGCTTTTATTAGCCACGTGGACTTTACAAAGAACTTGACCGGCCACCTGCCCGAATCTCAATTTCTCTACCCGAGAACTGAACATCATAGCAGGACCCACTTCACAACCCAGCTCGATAATTAAGTAATATCATGTGTGACAGAGAGCATAAAGGTAGAGCAGCAGAAGATTGCTACTTATAATCATTTGTGCTTAAAGGGGCATTTTGAGATGTGTGATTAAGAATGATTAATGCTTACCCGAGAGTGTGTCCATTCACAGCCTGTTCGTGCTTGGCTGCACGTACTTGGCACCCAGTAAGCATGGGTTCCTTTTCCTCTCTAGAGGAATTATAATAACATAGGAAGTTCTAAAATCAACTCATCAAGGACCTAAGCTTAGTCCTCAAAACAGGTGATTCTGTAGCTTCCGGTTTATGACTATACCTCTCACGCCTTGACAAAAAATGCAGCATGTAGGAATAATGGTAATAAGTGTAATTATAAAAAGAAACAACAATCCAGTATTTCATCGCAGCTAAGGTGCTGTTAACTGAAAGCCATGCTGTTTTTACAGGTCTATGGATGACCATCCTGGTGTTGTGGATGTAAGATGTGCCCTGTCTCGGAAATGTTAAAAATGTTAAAACTCAAAAGGTTTGCTTCTTGGGGGCAATGAAATCAAGCTGGCTTGAGCTGTAAGTCACCTCCCTTAGTCCTCCCTGTGACCCTACAGTGTAGACAGGGCAGGCGAGCACTCACTTGACAGAGAGGGAGCCAGGAGAGCGCACGAGGATGAACCCACGAACCCACAGATGTGGCGCAGGCTCCATCCCTCTTCCTTCCCGAGCCCCGCACTCACCGGGCTGTGTGACCCCAGGATCTGCTCGCAGGCCAACTTTGTCAGGGTCTCGGACTCGCTCAGCTCCTCCAGGAGCAAGTCCTGGATGCTCAGGAGGGCGGCGTACGCCCACAGGGTCGTGGCCATCCTGGCCGCCTTCTGGACCTGCAGGGAGACAAGGGACTCCGCGAAGCGGGACTCCTGGGCCTCCAGCTGCTGCACGCGTTCCCGAAGCAGTTCTGCGCGGACCTGGGGAGGGCAGGCCAGAAGCCAGGCAGGTAAGTCCGGGGAGGGCGGCAGGGAGAGAGGTTGGAGCAACTACTCCCTGCTAGGCTCTGCTGTGGCGGTCATTCGCTCAGAACTCGGGAAGTCCTCAAATGCTCCCAAAGAAGTGTGCTGGCAACTGCAAGGTGCTACTAAGGACCACCCACAGGGCATCTCTGGGTTTCTGGAGTCTGGTGTTCACTCCATACTTATCACTCTCCAAGGTACAGGCAACTGTGTGGCTACCCAGTGGGAAATCCCTCAAGGTTCCCCAGCTGGAGGATGAAAGTTCAACCTTTCTAACACAGGCTCTGATCCCAGCTGAGGCAGGCCTGGAAAGTCTGGTCTGTTCCTCTGCCACCCACACCCACACCCCTGGGACTCCACCCTTCCGGGCCACCCTGGGCCAGCCGACTCGCCACGCTGGGTGCCTGCTGTCAGGGCTTCCCACTGTGGTTCAAATGCCCGGCATCCCCGTCTTCCTGAAGATCTTCTACTTGTCCTTCAGTAGGAAGGACTGGCTCCAACCACTCTCTTTGAAGTGTCTTTACTGGGCACGTGTTTGTCACTCTCTTCTCTGTCCTTCCTACGTTCCACGCTTTTCTCCCGGGCTGGCCTTCACCACACTGTTGACCCTGCCAGGCCACAGGCCCCTCCAGGGAAAGGCCCCATGCCCAAGGCTCCGTAAATTCCAGAGGAGGGAATCCGTCCACTCCCCTCGGTCACATAACCAGGCAGTTCATTCTGTCATCTGTGTGTTTGCTCTATGATCACCACCTCTTATACTTTCTCCAGAAAAGTTGCCACGTGAACAACGGGGTCTAATCTTCTCAGATGCCACCGCCTGAGCCCCTAAAGGCAGGTCCCTGCAACTGTGCACCCCCTCCCCTCACAGGGGGCTCAATAAACCACAAGCCAAAGAGCAGCCTGCTCAAGCACATACCTTGGGGAAGGCTTTCATTTGATCTTTGGAAGTGTGCGGAATTTCAATCACAAAACCAAAGGTAAAAGCAACCCAGGTGTCCATCGACAGAGGATAGACACAGTGTGGTCTATCCAGACAATGGAATATTACGCAGCCTTCAAACAGGGGAGGTTCTGACACCTGCTACCATATGGACGAACCTAGAGGACACGATGCTCTAAGTGAAATAAGCCGGTCACAGAAGGACAAACACTGCAGGAATCCACTTACGTAAGGTACCTAGCAGAGTCAGATGCACAGACAGCAAGCAGACGGTGGGTGCTGGGGGCTGGGGGCCGCAGACGTGGGGAGGGAGTGTTTTATGCGGACAGAGCTTCGGTTTCGGAAGATGAAAGTTCTGGAGATGCGGTGGGGGTGGTTGCCTCACAGCGTGAATGTTCTTCACGCCACCGTACCATACACAAAAAGCAGTGAAGACAGTAAATGTCGCCTTATATATATTTTACCCCAATAAAAAATATTGAAAAAGTTTGTAGAATTTTGTTTTCTGCCATGTAACCTATTTTTATTTTTTTAAGACTTTATTTATTCATTTGAGACAGAAAGACAGAGAGAGAGAGAGAGAGCACGCACAAGGAAGGGCAGAGGGAGAAGCAGGCTCCCTGCTGAGCAAGGAGTCCCATGCAGGACTCAGTCCCAGGACCCCAGGATCATGACCTGAGCCAAAGGCAGACGCTTAACTGACTGAGCTACCCAGGCACCCCATGTAACCTATTTTTAATCCTATGTTTATCGTCAGAGGTTTGGAAGGGGCTGATACACGGAAGAATATTTACACGAAGTGGAGCCTGGCAGAGGACGACGACCCTGTGTCCCCCAAGGCGGCACGGCCTTCCTGTGCCCGTCTGTGTGTCCCTCGGAGAGATGCAAGTCCCAGTTTGAAAAGCTCAGATTTCGTCTCTACAACCTGACCTTCAGGAAAAACTCCGGTGGGGGGAAGAGGGAAGAAGTGCCCCAAAGAAACACACAGATGGCTTGTCAGCTGGGGAAGAAAATTCTGTTGGGAGGGGGTGCTACGAGCACTTTTTGGAGAGGCAGTGCCTTCAACAAGCTTCAGAGAACGCAGAAGAGCGCCAAATGGCATGTAGGGTCCGCAAAGTCACATGGTAGGGGAACCTGCATATTTGGTTCATGGAAAAGCCCACAGACATCAGGGGCCAGAGGCAACAATGCAGAGAGCTTTGGCAGAGGACAGCTGCTTTGGGAGATGGAGGCTCATTCCCCTGCTTGAACAGGAACAAGAAGCCTTGTTCTCAAAAGGATGCTATTAGACCCCAATCCTTCCCTAGCTTGGAGAACCAGGTGACAGCCCCCTGCCCACTGATGGTTTCCATGGTAACTGCGGATCACATCTGGGCCTCCCGGGTGGGCCTTGTGGAAGGGCGGGCAGCCATCCTCAGGCTGAGGCATCCACACCGCTCCAACGGTGGCGCCACGTCCTTCCAAAACTGGGCGAAGCCTTGTGGGACCCCAAGAGCGGTGTCTGATGGCCCCCTCACGGGGATGTGGGGACGCAAGTCTCTAAAGCGCTTCCCGGATCCTAGCAGTCTTCCTGCAAACACCCTTTGCCCACAGCTGCTTTCTCACCCCAAGGTTACAAAGTATATTTATGCTTCATTCATCAATCCAAAAAATAATTAATGAGCACCAAATATGTATAATATACAGGAATGTGTGATGCACCGAGGGGATGGGGCGGGGGTAGAGAAGAGGCGAAGATGCTTGAGACGTGGATCTGACCCTGAAGGAGCTCATCACTGAGGACCGAAGTAGGCTCTGACTCTGTCATGTACTAGCTCGTGACCTTGGGCAAGTTCACTGAGCTGCCTATGACTATATTTTGTCATCTGTAAAATGGGAATAATACCTCCTAACACACAGGATTTTACAAAAAGCTTTACTGAGGTATAATTAATTGCCATACAAAACCTGTATGTATTTGAAGGCTACCAACTGGTAAGTTGTAACATCTTTGCACACCCTGAGGCAACAGGAAGGGCCATGGCAAACCTAGGGAAAGTCCCTCAAGAGGAAGAACACAAGTGACAGGCAGGTGGCCAAGAAAGGGATGAGCGGGTCCCCTTATCATGCATCTGCCATGAGCTCAGATTTCCACGTCACTTCCAGGGGGTCTCCATCCTCCCCACCGCTGGATGGGTGGTGGCCCAGATACCCTGTAAAGCTGAGCCCCCTTCAAGGGGGCGGAGCAGAGCGAGATGGCCATGAGGGGATCTCGAGTTTCATTTCTGCAAATTCACACCTAAAACATGGGGGGCAAGCATAAAGCCTTTCCTATGTACTGTAAGAATCACGTGGACAGTGAAATTGAGATAAGAAAGTTTCTCCAAAATCCTTTCCTCTTCTTCTTTGGAAAGTTTAATTTGTTAATTCCAGCACAGTAAGAATGTGCCTCTAGCGAGGGCTTCCATCCTTGTCTAAAAAGAGCCCTGGGAAAGGGTACAGATTTGCATTTCTGTGACAGGCTTCGTTAAATATTCAAGCTATCTAAAGTAATAAAAATTCACTTTCAAAATAATATGCTGCTAAATACTCTTAAATGGGAAGTTTCCAGCCGCTGCCTTACTCCTCTCTCTGACTCGCTTCCCAGTGCATTTCAAAAAATGTAGTTTCTTCTAGGTTCGGTGACGTCCTTTAAATGCAAATTAAAATCAACCCCTGTCAGCCAGCAGAGAATTACTGGCACTGAAGGAGTTCAAGACACCATAGCCTCCCTGCCCAGGTTTGGGAACAAACAGAAGCATGGGTGAGCCAGACAGAGGCCAAACGTCAGCTTTAACAGTGATGAGATCTACATTGGAGAACGCAGCCCGGGTGGGGTGGAGGGGGTGTCCAAATGAACACACACTCCCCCAGGCCGCCAACTGCAGCCCATGGTGGACAGAGAATAGGGGCCTCCCGCAGGCTGCCTGGCTTTGGAGGAGAGCTGAGGGAGCCGCAGTGAGCATGCCCAGTGCCCTCTTTAATCCCACCAGTCAGATAACACCCTCCTCAGAAAAAAGTAAGCAAGGCGTGGAGAGGGGCCAGGAGATCACTAGCCAAGTCGCACGTGGAGAGAGAGTGGTCACATCAAGAATCTCACGTCCAAAGGCTGGGAGGAGTGGACTGATGAAATGCTCTTTACTAGGAACATGCCCTTGTATCCTCATGGCTGGCCCCAGGACACTCAGATCAGTTTTACCCATGCTTTGCAGGATGGGTTCAAAATTGAAGGCTCACATGTATATATTTTTAAGAAATTTGAAGGGTGCTGTAATAATAGGCAAAATAGGCCTGTCTCATACTTACAGAAAAACTCATTTGGTTTATCTTTTCAATAAACTAGAATATTATTAAAAAAAAAATTGAAGGTTCTCTCCTCCATCTTGCATCAGGAAGGGAGTAGACTCAATAAATGGGTGTTAATATTTACTAAATGAAATACCACACTGCTAAATAAACATTATTAGTGCTTACATTTAGAGATAGGAAAACTGATTTCTATGACAGGAAAGATACTACCATCCACCCCATCAGCTAGATAATCAAAGTGCAAAAATCTCAAACAAGTCAAGGGTACTGCCTTAAACTAGTCAGCATAGTTTTGTTTGTTTGGTTTATGGTTGATCTGTTATCTCTTACACATAATCTTGCCATTTAACTAGCTGTGTGACCTCAACAGGTTGCTTAACCTGAGTCTCAGTTTTGACTGTGGAAAAGATATAATAAAAGGACAGGGGATAATGCCCACAATAGTTTCTGATACCCAATAGGACCCTAATAAATAGTAACTGCCGTATTATACCATTATTATTTTTTTATTGTAATTATTATAATTAGTTAAATAGAGTCTCTGGGGATGCAGGAAAAATATGAAAATAATGGTTTGTAATATTGGGGGTTTTCTTTCCTCCTTTAAAAAAGTTTCTTCACTTTTAATTATAAAAATACATGCACAGGGCGCCTGGGTGGTTCAGTAGGGTTAAGAGTCCAACTCGATTTCAGCTCAGGTCATGATCTCAGGGTCCTGGGATCGAGACCTGTGTTGCACTCTGCATTAAGTGGGGAGTCTGCTTCTCCCTCTGCATCTCCACCCCCAGCTCTCATGTTCTCTCTCTCTGAAAAGAAATACATGCACAACATAGAAAAATATTGACAATAGAGCTTCCTAACAAAAGATGGTAGATTTGTAACGTGAATCTGTTGTTTTCTTTAAGGCCGAATGGAAAGGTGGGAAAAAATGAGAAAACAGACAATAGCCACAAAATTTTGAAAGCTGGAAAGGAGATGACTGAGTAGCAAAGGACTCAACAGATACCCCAAAACTGAATTCTAAGCCAGAAATGGGGTTGGCAAAGAAGCAACACAATTTGTGCTGTGGGTTCCCGCTAAGCATCACAGAATGCAGGCACCACTGAAACTTGGAGGTAAAAGCTGAAGGTAAACAAGAGGAGAGGTGGAGCCTCTAGGATTTTTGCCACCCAACTCCCCCCAGTGACAACTGAAGATTTAATCTCCAAAAGAGTCTCTGAACTTGGAGAAACCAGTCTCCATATAAAACAGAGGACTCAAGTGACACTTCACATCCAGACTTCTAAAATCTCAGTTTTCTTCCTCTATTTGGTTCCTCAAATGTGGGCAGCCAGTTCTTTACTATATAGGTAGGAGAATGGTCTTATCTGGGGACTCCAACCAGCCTTAAAGAAAGATCCTAACATTGGGGTTCCCCAAGTAAATGGTCTAGCCCAGCCACATCAGGGTGAAGGTCACAGTCCACAGGCCCTGCTTATAGGCTCAGAGCTTCTAAGGAGCTTTTGAGTACTTTACTCTTAAATATGAGCAGACCAAGGATGACCACACACTAGGGAAAGCCTCTAATGAATATAGAGGTAACAACAAACATGCAGAATTAAAAAAAAAAAACACTTTAAAAAACAATGTTCTCAGAGTTACAAAAAATAAAAGAAAATAATTTCCTTAAGAAGAGAGCATTCAGGGAGGAAAAGAAGCTCTTCATAAATTAATAAATAAAACATAAATGAAAAATTCAATTAAAAGTTTGGAAGATAAAACTTAGGATACTCCCCAGAAAGTAAAACAAAACAAAACAGAACAAAAAACAAAGAGAAGGAAAATAATGAAAAAAAGAAAGCTAATAGATAAGAGGTCTAACATTTGAATAATTAGAGATCCAGAAAAAGAGATTAGAGAAAAGAAGGGGAGTTCATAATCAATATAACTTAAGAAAAATTCCCAAACTGGTCAAACTACCCATTGACGATGGGAGCAGAATGAAAACATTTTCAGTCTTACAAAATTTCAAAATATTTAAATCTCCGACGTGCCCTTTCCTAAGAAACTAAGATGTGTTTCATTAAAACAAGGAACAAATCAGGAAAGAGAAGGATGAAGGAATTTTATAGCATGACCCCAGGATGGCAGCTGTATATAAGGTATAAATAACAACATCTAGATTGGGACACAGCAGATGTACAGAGAGAACTCCGAAAGATTATGAAATTAATAGAAGGCATGACTTGTGTGGTGGTCCTGACAGGATATTTGGTCAACTGTCAAAAAGTGTATTGAATTAGTGGTAAGTACATAGAAAAGTAACTAAAAAGAAACCAAAGGGCAGTATTAACTCCAGGAAAAAACAAAAAGTTATACAGAAAAGAAAAACGAATCTCAGTTTTATATAACTCAGATGTGAATAATATTTAAATAATCATAGTAATAGAAATCTCTAATATACATCTAATATATTGAGGAAAACAGAAAACCCTCATGTGTGTTACAGGTTGAAAGAAGAAAGATAGCTAAATCGTATTTCCATAAAGAAAGGTGAATAAATAATACCCAAAGTAAAGAAATCAAGAAATAGCAAGACAAGCATGTTATTTGGTAATATGGAGGTAAATGCCAAAAGATCTAGCTAAAAAATTAGAAGTCATTGCCTCTGGGGATTTGAGAATGTATGTATGAATGGTTTTAGGAGTTGCTCTTTTTTAGCACAAACCTTGTAGAATTATTTGACTCTAAAGAATGCATGCATAAGTTTTATAAAAATGAAGAGAAAACTTTTAAAAACGGACAACGTCGGGGCGCCTGGGTGGCTCAGTTGGTTAAGCGACTGCCTTCGGCTCGGGTCATGATCCTGGAGTCCCGGGATCGAGTCCCGCATCGGGCTCCCTGCTCGGCAGGGAGCCTGCTTCTCCCTCTGACCCTTCCCCCTCTCATGTGCTCTCTGTCTCTCTCATTCTCTCTGTCTCAAATAAATAAATAAAATCTTTAAAAAAAAAAAAAACGGACAACGTAACAAAAAGTTACTACATTCAAACCATTAAAAGAGAATTGTGGTAACCTTTTGGTGTGTGAAAGGTAGAAGTGGGACAGATTAGAAAGGTAAGGCCTTGAATGCCACACTCAGGAATCTGGAATCTGTTTGGGGATGGTGGGAAGCTATGAAACTTCCCTTAGAGCAAAGCTTCAGGAGATGACTTTGACAGATACTGCCTCAAGGGATAAAACAGGGGCAAGAGCAGACATAAAGGGAACCATGTGGAGGCTTTCCCAGTCTTTGTGGATGGATAGATTTTCTCTCCCCTTCCTAAAATGCCTTCCCTGTCAACGCCCCTTCTCTTCTAAGCTTTAGAAGAACCTGCACCATCAGTATTTTCTCTTGTCAGGTCGTCGGAAAATGAGCACATTATTCTCATGCTTAAACTCTAGTCACTTCTGAAATGACAGAGTGTGGAGAGCTGTTCCTGACAGCGGTGGCAGCCACCTCTGCATAATTGCTGCAGCAGCCGCAGGAACACAATAGGATGCACGGTCGATTGCAGTGCAGGAGTTCCACTCCGGAACGAAGGGAGTGCTAATGAACTGTGTATGCACAGCATGTCATGAAACCTGGAAACAGAGAATGAATAATGAGTGGGTGAAGGGATATAGTGGCAGGCATGCCACCCAGACAGAGGACAACATCATCAAAATAACACCGGAAATGACGGGTGAGCAGGAAATATGATTGTGTCATTTTCACATTCATATTTAAATGTCCCTAAAGAATATTTATGAGAAATTTATATATACTGTGTGCAAAAACAATAGCAGAGCACATCAAAGATTAGCTGAAACATTCCCTTCATTTCTGGATCCATCAACTCAGATCTGCTAATGTGACACAGGGATGGCGATCAAGAGACCTATGCTTTAGGCTCCACTCACCCACCTGCCAGCAGTGTAACCTTGCACAAGTCCCTCCACCTTTCTGAGTGTCAATTTTCTCATCTGTGAAACAGAAATAGTCATTATTGCTCCACATGTCTCACTACAGAGTGGAGAAGGATATATGAATAGGATCTAAGATCATTTGAAATATCAAGGGATTGAAAAGAACCTAAATGTCCATTAATTGAGGGCTGGCTACATCATTTAAGGGTCACACATACCATGAAATGTCATGCTGCTGTAAAAAGCCACGAGGAAACTCTTATGTAGTGATATGGAAGGTCTTCAAGTTTCAGTGTTAGGTAAAAAGCAGAGACAGGTGAGACAGAGAGAGAGAGCGCAGATGTAGACAGACAGATAGAACTATTTCTACTAGTTGGAAAATAAAAAAATGAGTCCCATAATTTGTGCTGTGTATTTGTGCTTTGTGGATTGGCCTAGGCACTGGAGCAAGTGGAAGAGATACATTCCCAGTCCTGGTCAAGGCATTCAGCAGGTTAAGACCCTGGCCAGGCACCATTTTGAGTGGCAGCCCTCTAGTCCTACAGATCTGATCAACTGTCCCAAGCTGGTGAGAGTCACCTGGAGGTCAGGGAAGAAGCCCGAATGTCCCTTCCTCAATCAGGCACCCACCTCTGAGCAGCCCTCCTTGGCTGCCCTCCAGGAGAGAATACTGGGGACTGACATAACTGACCCTTGTAGGGCGACTCTGGCCACCACGCCTACATTGGACCCTTTGCCTTGTTGAGGTGTCTAGTCCCAGGGCCCTTCAGTTCACAGAAATCAAGCCATTTCTTAGTGGTGGTGGGGACTGCAACCTTAGCTTCTATCTCAGCAGACTAAGACAAGGCCCACATCCCCTACAGCCAAAGAGAGCAGAGCTCAGGAAAGGAAGAGTGGCCAATAGAGACCTCCTTACAGAACTAAAAATGAATATATCCCCCCAAATATTCTCTACAAAGTGCCTAAATCTTACCAATTTTGCCTCAAAGGCTGAGCACCTTAGTACAGCCTCCAGGCCTCCCATACCCTAGCTCCTACCTGCCTCTGAGGCCTCCCTTCTCCATACCTAACAGAAAACAACCTTTCTGAGGACAAATCAAATATCTTTCAAAATAGAACTGATATAAAATCAAAGGTAAGCCACAATAAATTCCCACGCATTATTATCATATATACTTTATTCTCTGACTAAAAATAGAGCAAAGTTACAAATCAGTAACCGAAAAATTTTTTTAAAAAGGATAGTTTAAAATTCAAAATCAATGACAAAAGGATAGGTAAAAAATTTCTACTTCTGCCCATGATGGAAGAACTGGGAGCAGACTTACTCTCCCTCCACCAGAAAACCAGGTAAAGTACAAGATGCAATAGTTTCTGGATACTGGACAAGAGGCAGCGCAGGACTGGCCTACCTGAGAAAGGAAATAGACAAGGTGACCCCACAGCCACCCTAGCTTGCTGCTTGGATGCAGTTCCTAGGATGCAACATTGGATGAGGACCCGGGGGAAGCCCAGCAGGTGCACCAGGTTAAGAAAAAAAAATCAGAGTTTGGGAGGCCACTGTGTCTAGAATTTGTGGGGCAGGGTACCAAAGAGGAGGGAGCTGCAGAGAGAGAGAGAGAGAGAACGCACTCCAAAGACCTACAGGGGTGTCCTCAAGTCTTTGGCTAAGTGCTGGGCATGCTTGGATAAAAAAACTACATCACACCAGAAAAAGAACCCAAAAATCTCAGGCAGAGCAATTGCCGGAGATCTCACACTGCTGGGAAGAGTCAGTGTTCCCATTAGGCAGAGTGAAAAAAGCACACAGGCATCAGGGAGAGTCCTCAGAAGGGTACTGCCTCAGTGATGGGGATACATTAGCCCTCAACTAAAGGCAGCTCTTGATCCCGCCTAACAAAACTTACAAGCATGTCTTGAAAGGGTAAAACTAATCCCAAACAACTCAAATACATGTCAAAATTCCAACACGATTAAAGAAAATGCAACAAAACCTGGGACCCAGCATGTAAAACCTACAATGCCTAGCATCCGATCGAAAATTACCATGCACACAAAGAAGCCAGAAAATAGGATCCACAATCCAGAGCACAATCTGTCAGTGGAAGTGAGGGAGATGATGGAACCAGCAGATAAGGACGTGGAAACAGTGATAAGAAAAAGAAATGAGGTAGCGGCTTGGAAGGGAGGAGACTAAACTACAATTATTTGTGGACATGATGACTGATGACCCAGAAAATCACGAGAACCGGTAGATGAATCCTCACAACAGCCCTAAAAGGCAAGTGCTTCTATTATCCACATTTGAAGGATGAGGACACCAGGGCACAGAACAGTTAAGAAGTTCACATCACACGGCTGACAAGCGGCCCATCTAGGACTTGGACCCAGATGTCTGGCCCCAGACACAGAATAAGGCAGTCTGGAAAGACCTATAAATAAAAACTGGTAACATTTCTTTACACCAGTATTAAGTCAAGAATATAATTGAAAATAGGTTACCATTCACAACTGCAAGCAAACCTATAATGTATCTAGAAATCACCACAAAGAAAGACCTTATGTATAAGGTGACCATATGCTTTATCACCAAGTTAAGAGGGAAAAGGAGGGGCGTTGGAACCGTCCCAAACAAATTGAGATCTATGGTCACCCTACTTATGGAAACAAGTGTTCCAAATAAAAAAGAAACATTCCACCTTTTGGGGGATGGAATGATAATTCTCAAATTAGTCTGTAAATTTCAAGTAGTCACAACAGAAATTTAATTATGAACTTGATTAACTTATTCTAAAATGTACATGCCCTCCAGACTCTTCCAGGTTTAAAATGATGCATCTGTGAGCTTACAGTGAGCTCATCAGAAGGCCTGGCTGTCCCTGGCTGAGTGTCCCATTTCTGATCACAGGCACACCCCAGCCCCTCAAGCAGCTGCCAGGGACCAGAGCAGAGTCCTCACTCCATTAGCCTCTCAGCTATGCAGAAAAAGAGGTCAGGCAGGAAGGCCACCCTTGTCTGTCTGTCTGTCTGTCTGTCTGTCTCTCTGAATCAGTCACATGATTCTTTGTGAATCAGTCACACAGCCACTCATGCAAGGTGGAGTGCAGAACAGCCCAGTGGATTTTCTATCTGAAAGCAGGAGGCGAACCTCCAAATGGCTGATGCACAAAGTGGCCGCTCATCTGAAACTGTGGACATCTCAAGAGCAGAAACCGAGACCGGGACTGGCCCAGAGAAGGCAGTCCAAAAAACATTCCCTAAAGGAGGAAGTGGAAGGAGACAGAAGGACAGGGGCAGGACAAGAAGGGCAAGGGAAGAAGTCAAAGAAAGGCGAGGGGACGTGGGACGGGCACAGGAGAGCCATCTCGGGAGGCTGAGCCTTCACACAGTCTGAGCTTGCTGGGTCACAGCACCATGATGGAAGGGTGTGGGTGATGGAGGCAGATGTGCCTTGTTCCATCCCCGGCTCTAGTGCGTACTGAGTGTGACCTTGGGCAATTCTCCCAACCTCTTCTGATGGCAGAGTCCAGATGAGGCACATATCAACCTGGAGGGGAGGGTTGCAGGGATCACGGACGTGGATTCTCATAAAGAAAGGAGACACCTAGCAGGTGCCTCCAGCATGCTTGGCAGCCCCAGCAGTGAAGCCAGAGTCCCTTTGGGGCACCACACTGCCAGCCAGACAGAGGCTTTGCCATGGCTCTCTGACCCAGGCCCTCGCTCCAGCTACATGAGCCCTGAGGCACTTCCCCATCCCGGAACATGGTCACACTACTCTCAGCTGCTGGCATGCAAACCCGGGGCTGTCATTTCCCTCTACAATTACCCTGGAAATGAAAAATCTGAACGATTGCGTTTTGAATGCTAAGACAACGCAATCGATCAATTTCGGGAGGAACGTCAAAGCCGTTGAGTTGAGAGTGCGTATTCTATTGGCACTTGCCACAGTGAGAGAGCCAATTGTGAGGATGGCCTGTCATTAAAAGGTTACAGCTGACAAATGCCTCTTGTCTGCCTTCCTCTGGGTTCTGGTGCTCACATGGAGCTGCTCCATCCTTGGACAAAACTAGCACTGCAGCCCATTGAAAGCTAAAAGTGCCTTCCTGTCTGATCCTCACAAAAACCCTGTCACTAGCGGGTTATCAATGTCAAAATCCTCATCTTATCGATGTGGGAGCCAACGCGTGTTTGTCCCACACTGCATGACCATGAGAGATGACCACATGCGATGAGAATATTCCCTGTCAATCCCGACTAGAGCATCTGACGCAGAGGCAGCCTGACCACAGGGAGCAGAGGGAGACCTTTAGGTTCAGGCGCTGGAGCCACGACTGCCTGGCGTACCTATTACACATAAGCCATACATATATGAATATAAAGTATTAAGCAAGGTACCTGGACTCACAGGCACTCAAAAGCAAACAAAATAAACGAGCGTTCAGCATCAAGGAAATCCAAATCAAAACCTCAATGAGATACCACCTCACACCAGTCAGAATGGCTAAAATTAACAAGTCAGGAAACGACCGATGTTGGCAGGGATGCGGAGAAAGGGGAACCCTCCTACACTGTTGGTGGGAATGCAAGCTGGTGCAGCCACTCTGGAAAACAGTGTGGAGGTCCCTCAAAAAGTTGAAAATAGAGCTACCATATGATCCAGCAATTGCACTACTGGGTATTTACCCCAAAGATACAAATGTAGGGATCTGAAGGGGTACGTGCACCCCGATGTTTATAGCAGCAATGTCCACAGTAGCCAAACTGTGCAAAGAGCCAAGATGTCCATCGACAGATGAATGGATAAAGAAGAGGTGGTATATATATACAATGGAATATTATGCAGCCATCAAAAGGAATGAGATCTTGCCATTTGCAACGACGTGGATGGAACTGGAGGGTGTTATGCTGAGCGAAATAAGTCAAACAGAGAAAGACATGTATCATATGACCTCACTGATATGAGGAATTCTTAATCTCAGGAAACAAACTGAGGGTTGCTGGAGTGGGGGGTGGGGTGGGAGGGATGGGGTGACTGGGTGATAGACATTGGGGAGGGTATGTGCTATAGGGAGCACTGTGAATTGTGCAAGACTGTTGAATCTCAGATCTGTACCTCTGAAACAAATAATGCAATATATGTTAAGAAAAAAAAAAAAAGAAGAAGAAGAAGAAGGTAGCAGGAGGGGAAGAATGAAGAGGGGAAATCGGAGGGAGAGACGAACCATGAGAGACGATGGACTCTGAAAAACAAACAGGGTTCTAGAGGGGAGGGGGGTGGGGGGATGGGTTAGCCTGGTGGTGGGTATTGAGGAGGGCACGTTCTGCATGGAGCACTGGGTGTTATGCACAAACAATGAATCATGGAACACTACATCTAAAACTAATGATGTAATGTATGGGGATTAACATAACATAACATAATAAATAAATAAATAAATAAACAAGCATTATTCTTAATAAAGTGCTGTTACATCTTAAGAGGGGAGTGAAGGTCTTAAATCAGTGCAAAGGACAACAATGAAATGTACATCACCCCTAACCATGCCAGTGCGTTCTCGGGAGCTGGGCGGAGGGCTGGCCTTCCACCCACAGTGAAGGGTCTGGCTCCTGAATTGGGACAAATGCACGCCTCACGGGGAAACGACAGAGGTGAGCTCAGCGCAGGGCAGACTGCTGAGTCTGGCTCAGGAAACCGTGGGGACAGGATGTCATCTCTCACGGCTCGCTGTCACACAGTCATTCATCCTGTCCCTCTCCTCCATGGATGGGCCCAGCAAGATTCAGCTGGCCTTCCCAGCCTGCCATGTGAGCCCCTTCCACCACAGTCTGCTGTTCCTCCCTCAGGACACCCTGCATCCAGCAAAGCAGCCTTTCCACGGGGCTGCCGATTCGCTGGGCTCCCCCTGAGCCTGCACTGTGTCCCTGGCTGTGGCTCGGGCCACCCATTCTCTCCACCAACACAAATCCCAACTTTTCCTTCTCCAGCAACATCCACTTAGAGTCGAGGGGTTTGGCTCACACACCGGCAGGTGTGGGAGGAAATGCCGCACCCGGCCCCCAGGCGGGTATTTCCTCTGCAGCTCGGGCCCCTCTGTACCCCTCTCCTCTGCTGCTCCTTGGTGAACCTCGACCATAGCACATGGCCTGGGCCAGGCCCAGCTCTGCTCGGGAGCTACACTTCTTTGCCTCCTCCAGGGAGGCCGCCTCCAGGGAGGCCGCCCCCAGGAGCCCCAGGGAAGGCCATGATCAGGTGGCTGAGTGTTTCATCCTGGGGCCGCTCAGCAAGCCCATCTGGCTCTCATGCTAATTTCTATCTTTGGTGCTAGCCTTTAGCAATGAGAAAGAGGAGATGTTCGCCTCCACCCGCCCTGTCTGTCTTCCTTCTCGGTTTTACATATAACACAGATAGGGGGAGGGGGGTGCCCCTTGTTGTATTCCTGAGTCATCCCAGCCTGGACCTCGCCCTGCATAGGCTCTCCGGCTCCTGGCCACGTGATGCTTTTGTGTTCTGAGAAATACACCTGCGTTAAAGGAGCACAACCTAGGGCAAGGACAGGGCCAGGAGGTAGGAACAAGACGGCAGCTCTGAAAGACAGCTTGATATGCCCATGCAGGGAGCACACTCCTCTGGGGAACCTCCCCTTTCCTGAGTGCTAGGGGACACCGCAGGCACCCAGAGGTAACACGGTGTCACCTCTTCAGAGAGCCCTGACCCGACTCTGCTGCCTACAGTCCGTCTCACTCCCCTCACCCCTGTTCGGTGACTGTCACATCATCTCGTTCATTTCCTGAAGGCACTGATCACCGTCGATGAGTGCTTTCTGTCCGTCTCCCCCAGCCATAACGTGCGCCCCATGAGAGCGGGGCCAGGACTGTCTGTCACCACTGCAGTCCCAGAGATCGTGGACACCGTGCCTGCCACACTGCCGCCCGCTCAGAATCCCAGTGTGGTGAATGCGCGGCATGGGGCGTGTTAGGATAAGAAAGGAGGACAGGGCGGAGGAATGAGCGGGAAGAACTGGGTGATCCGGACAGGCTTCTTGGCAGAGGGAACACGTGAGGACAGAGGCAATTCCTCAGGACAGCCAAGGACACGGTTCATTCATCCAGATAAGGGAAGGCGGCAAGGACTGTCCAGGGAGAGGGAAGAACGCGGACAGCGCCGTGTGCTCATGCGCCGTGTGCGCAGGAACGTCCAGTCCGGCTCGTGTGAAGGCCTCAGCGCAGGGCCAGGCGCAGGGGCTACGGCCTCCACCGCCTTACAACACTGCGGCAGACGTGAGGTCCGCAGGACCAGCCAGATCCGCTGGGGAAGCGCAGAAGGAGGGTTGCAGACAGGACGGTGGAGAGGCCTGAGGGGCACGGTGGGTCCCAGCTGCAGGAGCACAGCCGACCGAGATGGGCAGTCCCCTCCACGCCCTGGAAATGGGGTGGCATCAGCCCTGTGTGGGCAACGAGATCAGATAAAGCAGAAGGACTGACCTTTTCAACCAGGTCTTCAGGGGCCTGTTCCTCAAAGAGCTGAATTTTGTCTTCAATGCACTTCCTCAAAAGGTCTATCTTGCTTTTACTCTTGGAGCGCGGCTTTCTCGCCTTGGACTGCTGCTGGAGGGCGCAAGAGAGAACACAGGCAGGAAAGTGACCACCTGCAGGTCTGTGCCTGCCCTATGTCTCCCAGAGCCAGGAGGGGCCCCTGTGGCCCCAGAGCTGCAAGCTGTCTTCAGCTGGACAGAGGGGGAAAGATGTACACTTGCCTGAACAAGCTCAGTTCGTGGGCCCTCGGTCCACCAAAGGCAGAAGGACTCCAGCTAGCGGAGCCAAAGCTTCGCCGCCAGACAGCACAGCCAACCCGGGTCCTCCTCCTCCCAGCCACGGGACCTCAACCCATCAGCCTCTCTGAGCAGGGGACCCGACTGAAGAGGTCCCCGTCCTATGAAGCCATGTGGAGCCGCTCTCCCTGCTGGCACCATCAGACTCCACCACCACCTGCACCTCTGCTTTCGCCGGACGGCCCTCGGAAGGGAGCCAGGCTCAGCCAACCCTGCCAGCCCTTCTGAGCATTTCTTCTGCAGGGTATTTCTTTCTTTCTTTCTTTCTTCTTTTTTTTGAGAGAGAGAGAGAGTGCATAAGCATAAGCAGGGGAGAGGGAGAAGCAGGCTCCCTGCTGAGCTCCATGGAGCCAGACATGGGGCTCAATCCCAGGACCCCGAAATCACAACCTGAGCCAAAGGCAGACATTTAATGGTCCAAGCCACCCAGGTGCCCCTCTTCTGCAGGGTATCAAGCGAGCACAGTTCACACTTGGGGCAAGTGTATCTGCTCCTCTGAGGTAGAGTGCAGGGCCAACTGTTTCTAAACTAAGCACCCTAAACAACTTTAGAATCAGGAACTTAATTCCTGCCAGGATTGGCCCTCGATCAGCTCCAAAGCAGGGGAAACACACCTCACTTTACTTCTATGGAAATATCTTTATTCATTGTTCCAAAACTTAAAAAAAAAAAAAAAAAAAACACTTCGCTATTTTGTCCCTTACTCTCTAACTACCATCATCTTATAAATCCTGCACTCTTCCAGGAACAGAAATAGAAAAAACCCTTTTTTTTTTAACATGAAAGAACATAGAAACTTCTAAGTTGTTTCTGCAACTCACTGTTTTTTATTCAATATGGATACATCTGAATTTTTTTTCTTCCCCTAAAGGAAAACAGTGGGTTTCAAGTCAGAAAATACCAGCCCCAAGCCCAGTTCCACCACCCCCTCCCTGCTTTAGTTGGTCCACTCTTCCTATGCTGGTGGGTTTCTCTTCTGCAAAATGAGCAGAGAAACGTACCTCCTGGCACTGCTGTGAACATGCATGGGATCACCTAACCTTAAGTGCTTTGAATATGTGTTCAATCCCAACGTAATATCACCTCCAGGGAAGCCCGACATCTTGCATACATTTGGTGGTTGGCCGGCTCAATCACATGCACTGCACACCTACTATGCGCCAGGTACTTTCTAGGTGCTAGGGACAGAGTGATGAACATGTCAGGGACGCAGACAGTGAGCAGGCTGAGAAACCAGGACATTTCAGTGATCAATTACATGAAGACATGGACCACAGCCATATGATGAATGCCTGGGGGTCTTCTGGATGGGTGCTCAGGGTGGACCTCTGCGGGTAAGTTGAGCCGAGGCTCAAACAGACCACAAAGAGCTGGCCCTTGATATTCTGGGGAAAGCATGTTCCTGGCAGAAGAAATGGCAAGTTCAAAGGCCTTGTCTTAGGTTGGGTTCCCCAGAGGCAGAGCCAGAGATGGGGTTGGCTTGTGCATGGTTTCCTGAGAGAGGAGCTCGGAGCAGCATGTGGGGAGTCAGGGAACCAGATCAGGAAGGGGAAAGAGCCATGCAGGGCGGGGGGTCTCAGGAAAGTCTAGCCTTGACTGCTCCATGGGGGGGCTCTGGAGCAAACACAGCACCCAAGAGTGGTCTGCCTTTGAGGCACATAATAGGTGCTCAAAAAAGGCAGCTGTCAATCAGCTGTGAGAGGCTCCCTTTTCCTAACCCACCTGAGTTGACGTGAGCATCCTCCTCGTGTTACTTAAAGAAGGGGCCAAGCTTTTGTACCCTGAGTCGGTCACTGGGCGTGGCTGAAGGAGCAGGAGGGAAAGAAACCTCTTGGGCCACGGGGTGCCCCTCTGCCCGGGGCCAGGCCCAGAGGAGGGTGCAGGTGTGAGCCATAAGCGGCTAAAATGCAGGGCCCAGGAAGGGGGTCTGGGCCGGGCACCAAAAGGTTAGGACAAGCTTGGCAGTTCCAGGAGTAGCCAGATGCTGATACGGCTGCAGAAAGAGAAGAGATGAGCCCAAGGTGGGCGGCGGGGTCAGAGCCCACAGCATTAGGGGTGGGAGAGGCCCCGTGTCTATAATCAAGGAGTGGCTAGGACAAGCCTCTTACCTGCAGCTCAGGGGCAGCCAGGGCCTGGTCCAGCCTCAGGAACTCTGCTTCTCGCCAGGCAGTCTGAAACTGCTGCAGCAGGACACGGGCCCGGATTTTGGGCAGAGCCAAGCTCCTGTCCATCTGAGCGAAGCAGCCGTGAACTTCCTGCCTCATCCTGAGCAGCTCCTCTTCAGACAGGGAGAAGGCTGAGGAGCAGAGCTTCCTGGAAAAGCAAGCAAGAGAGGGAGGCAAACCATAAGAGACTCTTAACTCTAGGGAACAAACTGAGGGTTGCAGGAGGGGAGGGGGTAAGGGGATGGGGTAACTGAGGGATGGGCATTAAGGAGGGCATGTGATGGGATGAGCAGTGAGTGTTATGTGCAACTGATGAATCACTAAATTCTACCCCTGAAACTGAAACTACTAGTACACTATGTTAACTAAATTGAATTAAAAAAATTTTTTTAATAAAAAAAGGGGCACCTGGGTGGCTCAGTCGGTTAGGTTTCTGCCTTCAGCTCAGGTCATAATCTCAGGGTCCTGGGATAGAGCCCCATGTCAGGCTCCCTGCTCAGTGGGGAGTCTGCTTCTCCCTCTCCGACCCTCCCCCCAGCTCCTGCTCTCTCACGCTCTCAGATAAATAAAATCTTTAAAAATAAATAAAATAAAATAGAGGAAATGGGTGGGGGGGGTTGCTGGGGGTGGAGAAGCTAGGAATTCAGAGCAAACTCCATTCATTAAATCCATGTCTAGAAAAACTCATCATGTCTTTAATTGTGCATTCGTTCCACAAGAATCTCTTGCGCACCTAATGTGTGCTGTGTGGGACACACCATCATGCTGGAGAGAAGTTACAGCTGGATGAGGCCAGGCTGTGAGGGTGTCCACAGGCAGGCAACAGGCCTCCCAGCCTTCCTGATGGGGGAGAGAGCCTGCTTCTGCTTTAGAAACAGACGTGAAAACAAAGCATCATCTGCCGAGCGTGCTCGGCAGCACACTACGTAAGGGCCAGTGGCCTGGAGAAGAGATGCCCAACTCAGCTCAGGAGGACAAGGGGCAAGGGGGGCCTTGCGCTGGGTTTTAAAGGATCATGACCGACAGCCACCATGCAGAGAAAACCCGTTCCACGCTGGGAATATGCTGAGTGATTTACTGCTAAAGGCTGACCTGTGTCCCCTGCAAAGATGTCAAATCCTAACCCCCAGTACCTGGGATTGTGATCTTATTTGGAAACAGGGTCTTTGCTGATGCGAAAGTAAGATGAGGTCATAATGGAGGAGGATGGGCCCTTCACTGAACATGACTGATGTCATTGTAAGAAGAAAGACCCAGGCACAGGAGAAGGGCTCGGGACCACAGAGGCACGGACTGGAGTGAGGAAGCAAGCACATGCCAAGGATGGTAGCAGCCCCAGAAGCTAACAGAGGGGCAAGGAACAGATTCTGTCCTAGTGTCTTCAGAGGGAGCCTGGTGACACCTTGCTGACACCATCCAAAGTGGAATCCAGAGCAGCAAGAGAATACTTTGAAACCTCCCAGCGTGTGGAACTTTGCAACCCCCAGGGAACAAATACATTTACCTACACCATTGCTAATTTTTCCCGCAACTCAGTCCTCCGCTTACAGATAAGAAGATGGAAGAATCCTCCCAGTCTTCCTTTCTGCAAGGCCCACAGCCCACTCTACAGGGGAGGCCGGTCACAGGCTCACAACCCCACCTCTCCAGGGAGACATGAAGGGAAGTCTGCTGGGGACCCCTGCACAGAAGTTCCTCCCAGAGCCAGGAGCAAGCAAGTGACCTCTCCTTCCTACTTCGGGCAATGCGTGTCTGTTCACTTGTTCATCTGACAAATATTCTCTGTAGACAAACCCAGATTTGTTTGGTATTCTCAATGTCCAGTCAACACTGGCTGGGTCAAATGTGCCCTGTGGATGCTTTAAATGCAGACATGCCTGCAGGACTACCGTGGGAGGCCACGGCCAGCCCTGCCACACCCAAATCTCAAGGAGGGAGATCGGGACTGCAGTTTAGCTAGAATGTTCTCCCCTGGAAACAGAATAGGACCTTCCAGCTGACATGGGCCTCTAGCTGGACATAGTCTGAAGGCCCCAGGCCCATGTCTCAACACCCCATCTTGGATTTCTCACGACAGGGGATGCACCAACTTTTTAAGCCCCAGGAAAGGGCAGCTGCTCCTTTGTCCTTGACCTCTTGGAGAACCTTTGCCCCATGTGTTTGCAGGTGTGTGGAATCCAAAGTGAAAGCAACTCTGAAATGGTTGAGTCATTACTCCTGCCCATCCTCAAGCCGATCGGCCCTCTGTGGTCTAGTCTTAATCCTTTGCTGTGTAGACACCCAGATAAAACAGAAACACAGGAGCCGGGCAGGGTCTTTGCCCTGATGGAGTTTAAGATCCAGGCAGGAGCTCAGGAAAGATGTCTCAAAGACATGCTTTTCCTGGCAAAAACATGCATCCTTATTGATTCCTACTTTCCTCAACCAGGTTTCGAGCAATTCTATCCTGCTTGAAATCACAAAGCTTCTAAAAATGTGTTTCCCAAAACGATTGTGCAAAACCATTTTTACATAACACCTCAGAAATAAAGGCTGCAACCTTTTGGAATTTTAAGTAAGCAAAGCAGACGAGCAGACACACACTGTGGGCATCGTTCTTTGACCCTCTTTAACCCTGAGAAAAATCATAAAGAGTTTTCTGATAGCAAGGTGAGAATTCTCTTTTTCCATTGAATGTCTAAATCAGCGGCGGCTCTGGTAATACTCTCTGCAAAATGGATCCAAATGAAGTTGCAGAAAACGACCAGCCAGTAATGGGAATGTCAAGTCTAATTCAGATGTTTCAAAGAGTCCAAAGCCGGCTGGAGCATGTAAAAAGACTTTGGTGGGATGCGTGCTGAACTGAATCATTACTTCTGAGAACAATTCACAGGAATAAGAAGTGGCATTTAAGGATCTGATTTTTACGGGCTTGGAGAAAAGATAGCATCTTGTGTGCTCAAGAAAAAAAACACTAACAAAGCCTGGGAAGTAAACAGAGACAGAACCCTAAAGACAGAGATGAGGAGAAGCCCAGAGATGGCACACTCTCTCTGCAAACACCCGGGGACACGAACGGTGGCCAGGTCAGTGCTGGGGAAGAGCACTGTGTAGGAGGAGAGAAGAAATGGTCGAAGCCAGACAGATCCTGTCCCACCAGAGGATAATGCCAAGGAAGGATGGGCATGGCGGCAAGATGCTATGGTAATGATGCCCCACCAAGGGGCAGGTGGGAGGGACCACCGATGCCCAGCACACAGCATGCTGGCCCAGCAGAGAGGGGAGACCAACCGGCTGGGCAGATATGCTGGAAAGGACTCATTCCCTCCTGCCGACCCACAACATTCCCCGAACACTCCTGTCCGTGCAACCAGGTCCAACAAACAGGGCTCTGGATTCAGAATTAACTGTGTGCCTAAGGTTCAGCTTAAACTGTGAAGCGTCTATACCCAGAAAAGGATACTAAATGAGCATAAGCTTTGTTTGTTTCTTTGCTTGAACAGGTTGTTTGGGTTTGTCTGTTTGCTTAAATTTCTGGGTTCGTTGGTTGGTTTGTTGAAAGGAAAAGCAACTTTAAGGAATGCTGATTGGGAGTCTGTTTGGGAAAGGGAAAAGAAGCTCTCTGTCATTGCCAAATGGGTACGACCATATCCTTGGAAGGAAACAGTGACTTAGTTGCTCTAAATAAACAGACTGAGTAGATGGTGGTTATGCGTTATTTCCCCTGTGCTGCTAGTGATGGTTTTAACTTTGTTCCTTCACACCAGTCACACCGGTCTCCCCACGTTAACCCAGATAAGGACCAGGACCTCCTATCAAGCTGCTCCTCCCTGGGTCTTGCCCCCTCTCAGCAGAGCGCCGGTGGCCCTTGCCCGCTCATCTCCAGCTCCCAGCGCCAGGTTGGTGGCTGGTGTACATAGCAGTCCTCCCTTGGAGCCTGGCAAAGATCTGGACCCTCCAGTGTACCCGGAACGGTCACCTGCCCATGCTTGCTTGTCCTGATCATCTCTTTAGATGTCTGCTCTCCTCCTGATCATCCGAGCTCTTCCAGCACAGGAATAATGGCGGCAATGGTAGCAGCCATTACTTACTAATCACCAACTGCAGATCAAGGGTCGTGTTAAAAGATGTAAATATATGAACTCATGTACTCCCTCATCAATGCCGTGAAGGTGACCTCTTGTTAGACACGGTTGATGACCTAACCCAGAGCCACTTCCTTACGCCTTGTCTGCTCAGTGTCTGTCTAGAGGGGTTGCCCTCCAACAATGTTGGGGACAGGAACACCCCTCACAGCCCAAGGGGGGATGCTGCAAATGGTCTAAGGCAGGAATGGGCAAACGATGGCCTGCGGACCAAGTCCAGCCCCTCCCTGGCCTGTTTTTGTTCATAAAGTTTTATTAACACACAGTCAAGTTCATTAATTTACAGACTGTCTATGGCTGCTTTCTCCATACCATGGCAGAGTTGGATAGTTGCAACAGAAACCATGTAGCCCTCAGAGACTACACTTATCGGCACTTCATTTAAAAAGTTGACAGCCCTCTGGTCTCCGACAGTCACGGTCACTTCATTCTCCTTGCCGGTGAATGGTTTCAGCCTGGGCCTGTGATGTAGTCCTGACCAGTGGTATCAGAAGGGGTGATGGCTCAGATGTTATAAAGCGATGATGAGTGTGACACCTGGAGCCACAACAGCCGTCCTGAAACCATGAGGGAATGAGCCCAAAGACCAAGGTGGCGCACTGAGGATAGTGGAGCAGAAAGACCATCAGAACTGGGTCCTTGGGGGCGCCTGGGTGGCTCAGTCGTTAAGCGTCTGCCTTCGGCTCAAGTCATGATCCCCGGGTCCTGGGATCGAGCCCCGCATCGGGCTCCCTGCTCAGCGGGAAGCCTGCTTCTCCCTGCTTCTCCCTCTCCCACTCCCCCTGCTTGTGTTCCCTCTCTCGCTGTATCTCTCCCTGTCAAATAAATAAAATCTTAAAAAAAAAAAAAAGAACTGGGTCCTTGATGGAATTATTGAGCCACTGAATCAAGACGGGAAGCATTTACCACTTGACTCCCATCTTATAAAATAATTTCTTCACCTTTTATCAACCCGACGGTATCGTGTGCTGCCAAAAGCACCCTAAATGATTTAGTGTTATTATTTTTTTTAAAAGATTTTATGTATTTATTTGACAGAGAGAGGCAGGGAGAGAGGGAATACAAACAAGGGGAGCAGCAGAGGGAGAAGCAGGCCTCCCGCGGAGCAGGGAGCCTGATGCGGGGCTCGATCCCAGGACCCTGGGATCATGACCTGAGCTGAAGGCAGACGCTTAACGACTGAGCCACCCAGGCGCCATCGATTTAGTATTATTTAAGGCAAGACAGATGAGGCTCTAGAGGTTAAATAACTCTCCTACACTCAGACAGTCGGTGGTGGTGCTGGGATTTAAATCTAGGTTTTCTACTCTACACTGGCCACATCTCACTCTGCTCGACAGCCCCACACTAGCCTTGTTTGGAGCTCCTTCAGTTTCCAGTCTGATGGGCCAGCCTCAACTGACTGCCAAAAGCTTTGTGGGTCTCTGTTACACCAGGAAAGCTGACCCATTTGGGCCATGCCAATCTCAGTCCACACGGAGAGCTGGTAACTACTGGCAGGAAGGGCAGGGCCGTGGGGCTCTGGCCCCTCTGGCATGTCACTTCAGCTGGTCCTCTGCTCTCACAGCGCCCCCTGTCTTTAAAAACAGTAGCTGTGCCATTTATCCAATGTTTCCTAGTCATATCACCAGGAGAGTCAGCCAGCTGTGGCCCCGACATCCTACTCAGAGGTTACGTCGTGACATGGTTCTCAAATTAAGAATGAAACAAGTAGCTCAAGCACCGCATCAGTGAACAGAGGAAGGGGCCCAGTGAAGAGACGGTGAGGGTAACCTCCCTGCTAGTTCTGCTCCCCACTCTGCTCCCGGGGATAAGGCCCCTCACCGACCGAGCTTCTGATCAAGGGGTCCCGGCGCAGTTTCCGCTTATGCGGGAGTAGCGGGTTCTAGCTTCCCCCCAGTCACATCCTCCCATGGGAACCCAGGGCACCTCACCCTCTTCTTGCTACAAAGCCTACCTCCCACCGGCCCTGGCTCCTCACGCTGCAACCCCAGGGTGGCCCTCTCCCCTGGGCTGCGAGTTCAGGTGACCATGGACCTGCCGTCCCCACAACCACGGGCCGGCCCCTCCCTCCCTGGGGGCGGAGGAGGCTGAGGACACTCACATGAAGATCAGGTGCTCCCAGCGTCTCAGCTCCACCTGCTCCTCCGTTGAGGCCTCCAGAGCGTCGTCCTTCAGTCTCTGCCTCACGCTCTGGACGCCCTCCTGGTCCCTGTCCCTCTCCTCACCCTCGAGCTGCTGGGCCCGGGCAGCCAGCCCCCGGCTGTGTTCTTCCAGGATCTGCTGCAGGAAGAGCCAGGGCACGCTGCGCTTGAGCAGCTCCTGGGTCATCCCCGAGTTCTGCAGGCGCCGCAGCTCCTCGGTGGCCTTCTCGGACAGCGACAGCATCAGGGCCCTGAGCTCCTCCAGGGCGGCCTGGTCCAGGCGCTCCTGCAGCTCCTCCAGCACGGCACCGTGCTCCGCCAGCAGGCTCCCCCACCGGCCCAGGTACTGGCTGGCGTCCTCGGCAGCTCGCAGGGCCTCCCCGAGGGACAGCTGCTCCTTCCGCTGCTCCTTGTGCTGCAGGGGTTTCAGAGCGGAAAACTCAGTGGGGACAGGCTTGGCGCGCACAGCCCTCTGGGGAAACATGTGCAGGAGGCACAGAACGGTGACGGTCTTCTCCCAACGATCTCACACAGAGAAAGGTATGCTCAAGAAAGTAACCCGAAATAAGGGCACCTGGGTGGCTCAGTCAGTTAAGCATCCAGCTCTGGGTTTCGGCTCAGGTCATGATCTCAGGGTCGTGAGCTCGAGCCCCGCGTTGGGCTCCGCACTCAGTGGGGAGTCTGCTTGGGATTCTCTCTCTCCCTCTCACTCTGCCCACCCCTCTCAGTTCACATGCTCGCTAAAAAAAAGAAAGTAACCCCAAATAGAGTGAGAGCTCTATCTGTTGAACATGTATTGGACACATATTTGTCGAGTAGGTAAAGCCCAAGAACAGACCACCAGGGTTCCAAGCCTGGCTCCTTTGTGGATGAACTGAGGGACCCTAAGTGAACATCTAGAACTCTTGGTGCCTCCACGTCCTCATCTGTAAAATGGGGCTGATCTACCTCACAGAGTAGTTGGGAGGACTCAGTGAGTTGTTTAATACGTGTGTGGTTCTCAGAGGCCTGCCCGGTGCACAGTTCACGTCAATGAACTTCTGTTATTCTGTGTCCTGGGCGCAGAGGGCCTGCAGCTCGCGAGGTTATAAGGGGAAAAAACACCCTGAGATCTGTGACAGACATTGAAATGAGGAGGTCAGGAGAGGTCGTTCCGGAAGGAGATCCGAGGGAGACCTGAGGGAGGAGGTCACACCTCAGGCGGGTTAAGATACGGGGACACAAGATCCCTGGGGAGAGAGCTATAGGCGTGAAGACCCCACGGGGGATGAAGAAACCAGACAGGCATAATAAAGATGTCCATCGTGCTGGGATTTCTCAGAGCACTTGCAGGCAGTCTCCATTCTGTGTTGTGAGGACATGGGATGGCCCAGGTGGCCAAACAGGGTCACCATTCTGCCACTATTCGTCAAGCACCTACTGTGTGTCCTCAGCATCGGGGATACGGCATCTGCCTCTCTGGCTCCGTGGAGCTACCTCCTAACTGTGCCACTGAGAGATCGATCAGCAGCGGCAAGAGTATTCACAGAGGATCACTGGAGTCTCTGCAGCTCATCCATCCTTCTAGATCCTACCCTTAAATCAGGCCTGACCATCAGAGAAATGTGGCCTTGGGCCCCCCTGATGTCATTGCTCACATACCTTTTGCAGCATCTCTCGTCTTCTCTTCAGGATTAATTTTTGGTGCAGCTTCTTCTTCTCCTGTTTTAAGTCATTGTCCAGCTTCTGTTTGATGGAAAAGACTTCTGTTTGAGCGCGCTCCAGCAGCACCTCCATCTGCTCCTCATCCAGGTACCCTGCTCTAGGAGAGAGACGGAGGTGGGTGATGCACTCTCCACACCCACCCTTAGCTCGCCTGCTGCGGTGGCTGGACATTCATCTCTGCGTTCGTTTGGTCTGATCAGAAAAAGTCTTTACCTGAAGGAGCAGGAGCAGAACGGGCAGCTAAGAAGGGCAAGGTCAGCGTCCCTAGAGCCATGCCCAGAAAGCTCAATGCTAGACACTGCCTGTTGTTGGGGCAGAGCCTGGGCAAGAGCTCTGGGAGACAGTGATGCTCCGGGGACCACAGCACTCCAGGTACAGTTTTCCAAGAGGAGACGGTGGGTTCAGAATTGCTGGTGACAGGATTGTCACCAGCAAAGTCCAATAGGTAAATGCAGGAAATACTGCATAGGGCCAATTCTTCATGCTAACCTGGCTAGCCACAGGGCACCCACATTAAACACTGTGTCTGGGTGTGTCTGGGAGGGTGTTTCCAGGAGAGATTAGCACTTGAATCAGGGGACAGCCCTCCCCAGAGTTGGGGGGGCACCAGCCAATCCACTAGGGGACCAAATAGAACATAAGGTGGAGGAAGGAGGAATCTGCCTCCTTTGTCCTGCCTCACTGCTTCAGCTGGATACCTCATTTCACCTTCTCCTGCCTTCGGACTGGGATCCCCTGGTTCTCAGGCCTTTGGACTCAGACTGAACTACACACTGGCTTTCCAGAGCATTCCAGAGTCTCCAGCTTGCACGTGGCAGGTGGTGGAGTCCTCAGCCTCTGTAATTATGTGCGCCAATCTCTCATATCTATCTTACCGGCTGTTTTTCTGGAGAATCCTGACCGACATAGTCTGTTACTACCACGATCACCATGACTAGTCCCAGTCTGTCTGCATCACTGGGCTGGGCCCCCTGCTTGGCACAGGTAGATACCCATGGATGTTTCTTGAAGGAGTGAATATATAAATGAATGAATGGTGAATACATACTTTAGAAACATGTCTGTGCCAACTTTTAATTAATTAATTTTTTTATTTTTATTTTTTAAAATATTTATTTATTAGAGAGAGAGCACGTGAGCCGGTAGAGAGGCAGAGGGGGTGGGTGAGGGAAGGTGAGGGAAAGAGAGAGATTCTGTGCTGAGTGCAGAGCCCGGCATGGGGCTTAATCTCACGACCCTGAGATCATGATCTGAGCTGAAACCAAGAGTGGGATGCTTAACCGACGGAGCCACCCAGGTGTTCCTGTGCCAACTTTTTAAAATAGAATTTAAAAATCAGAGCTAAAACACACCTCCCTGGTAACTGCTCACAACAGTACAACCAATGGTCAGGTGCTTCAACTCAGGGCAAAGAACTGTTTCTTTCCTTGAGTGAATATTAATCAGGAATGTCAAGGCAACTGCAGTGACAAATTCATTAGCATCTTCGGGTAGCGAGTGTTCACGTAATCTGCACCTTACAGAATCTTCATTAAATAGGGCAAGAGAGCCGCAGAGTCCTTAAAAAATTACCAAGGTGGCAGAACCAATTCCTAACGCCACAGACTGTCCTGGGAAAGCCAACTTCATAGGCATGCCTCTATTTATTTTAGAGCTTCTCATAACCAAAAAGAATAAATGTCATTGTTTGCAGGTAAGTACCTCAAAGACTAGCTGGGAGGAAAGGGGCGGAGGCCACCCTGCTGTGAGCCTGCATCACCACCGACTACATGGTCCCCCCGGGGCTGCAGAGAAAAACCAGGGACAATGCACAAGAAGCGTCTGTGTATTTAGATTTCACTGCCAAGGTGAATGCAAGAGCCAGCAGAGTGCCCGAGCTCAAGGAGAGGCAGGCTCTCCCACCACACAGCTCATGTAAGCCTCCACCACTGATCTCTCAGTGAAATGCTGGGGATTTCCTTTAAGATACTCCGCGTGGGGGGCGGCCTGGGTGGCTCAGTCGGTTAAGCATCTGCCTTCGGCTCAGGTCATGATCCCAGGGTCCTGGGATCGAGCCCCACATCGGGCTCCCTGCTCAGCAGGGAGCCTGCTTCTCCCTCTCTCTTTGCTGCTCACCCTGCTTGTGCTCTCTTGCTCTGTCAAATAAATAAATAAAATATTTATAAAAATTAAAAAAATAGATGACTCCGGGTGGGGCTGTAGAGCGACATCAAGGTTGGCCACTGAAGTTGAATGATGGGCACACGGAAGGTTCATTGTATGGCTGTCCCAACTATCATGAAGGTTTTAGAAATTCTATGATGCAAAGGATTCTTAAAACTAGAGAATTCATCGTAAGGAATGAGTAAGGCGCCCCCAGTGCATTCACTGACCACTGATGAAGACAGCAGGGCAAGGTGGTTCCTGTGCATCATCTGGGATGGCTTCCGGGTCTTACCTCTCATGTTTCTGGATGAACAGGGTGAGCTGAGCATCAGCAGCGCTCAGAAGGCCTTGTACACGGGTCTCTGATGACTGCATGTTCTGAACCAGGTACTCCCTGTGGCCAAATCTTTTACTTAGATGGTATCTCTTACTAGCCTGGAAAAAATCCATTAACTCTTCTAATTTCTCCTGTTTAAAAGAAAATCAAGAAAATAATGCCTAATTAAAACTTAGAGCATATTCTTTCTAGACCTATAAAGTATTACATTTCCTTCCGAAGAACACACACAGGAATAGAAGCATGGGGATTAACACCTTAAACTGCCCTGCTCTTAACAAAGGCATAGAAGAAAATGACATACTGGTAAGGAACGAGAGCTTGGAAAAGTGCATTCTAGACCCAGAGAGTTAGGAGTTGTCAAAACAACATTATTGCCCTAGGGAAGGGGATGCAAATTTCACTCAGGCACTCAGCCTTCGCCCGTGGGGTTCTCGAAACACAGGACCAGCACAGATGCTGACGTGCTGGGATAAATCAGCCATCAGCCATGACCTTCAGAACTTCCATGCTCGTGGAGGAGACGGGAGACAAGATGACAAACCCCAACCAAACACAAGACATCGATAACCTACTTGACACCGGATGTCTTCTCTGGGCCCGACACTGGGCTCAGAGTGTTTCTCGCCTTATTTAACTTAGTCTAGAGAGAGAGTACTATTATTCCCATTTCACAGATGAGGAAACTGAGTCCACATCGCACTGCTGGTAAATGGTTAAGCAGGGATTTGAACTCAGTAATCTAATCCCAGGGCCTGTGCACTAACATCGTAGTAGGCTCCTCCAAAATGCAGCTGACCAATGGTAATCAGACCGGCAGTAATTACAACGTTAGCCTAAGTGGTATCATCCCCCTGATTGGCTCTGCTGTCTTTTCCCATCTGTGGAAATAGTGTCCCTGATGGGGCACCTGGGTGGCTCAGTTGGTTAAGCGACTGCCTTCGGCTCAGGTCATGATCCTGGAGTCCCGGGATCGAGTCCCACATCGGGCTCCCTGCTCGGCAGGGAGTCTGCTTCTCCCTCTGACCCTCCCCCCTCTCATGTTCTCTCTATCTCATTCTCTCTCTCAAATAAATAAATAAAATCTTTAAAAAAAAAAATAGTGTCCCTGCAATAGGTCACCAAAAAGATCAATGTATCTTTTCAACAAGATACATATGATGCCAAGGACAGTCTCCTCTCTAACCAAAGCAGTGATATCTCCAGTTCTTGACGCCTGGGGACGTGCACTGTCCAGACAGTGAAAAGCAGAATGGTCGGTCAGATGTGGCTGAATACTGGTATCTCCCTGACTTACTGGCAGCAGAATCCACATAACAGGAATAAGGAGGCACTATTCCTATTCGCCACGAAACTGGGTCCATGGGAACGGCCGACTTGTCCCCATTACATAAAGAAACGCACAGCTGCTGTCTTCCACTACTCCAGCAGTTGGGGTTAAAGAAGCCTGTGTCCTGCTACCATTGTGACCCATGGAAGTCTCCTTCTTGACTCCATTGTGACTAACGATCACACATTCTAGCTCGAAGGCCCCAGGGTTGAGAGTCAGCCACTACCCACCACGAGGAGAAAAATGACAGCAAAATCCATCAATACCTACATGATGCCCTGAGGTCTGGATGCCTACCTGGGAATAGAACTGAATTCTTACTCTAGTCCCTCTCACTGAGGTTTGAGCGGGAAAAACCTAGAGTAAAATGGAGAAGCTGCCTTGTTCCCTTCATGCTCCATGCCTCCCGAGAGTGGCCCTCTCGTCCCGCAGGACTCACGTTCGGGAGCCTTTTGGGGATGGTCGCTTGGTCTCCTCTGGTGTGGCTCTGCTCCTCGCCAGGACCAGAGATCTGCTGCAGGATTGCACACCAGTGATTTCACGCTGGGTGTGTACATGTGCATGTAAAATACCCCACACGGGCCTGAGAAATCCCACAGCAATGGTGACGGCCTCGGATCAACTATTTTGGCTATCGTTAAGGAATTTGTTCCATTTGGATCAATAACGTTCACACTCAGGCTGACCCGGAAGAACACACACAGAGTCAGCCAGGCATAGCCAGACACAGATTGCAAACCCCGGGTATACACTGATGTGCGCGCCCGTGCACACACATACAGGCACATGTATATTTATATGTTGTTCACTGCTATGTGTATTCAGCGTATATCGTGCCACGCACAGGCTTTCTGGGAATTGGCTCTATTTCCCGCATTTTACAGGTGAGGAACCTGGGGCTCAGGGAAGTCAGGCAGTTTGCCTGAAGTCACAGAGCTGATGGCTGGTGGAACTGGAAATCAAATCCAAGTCAGCCTGAGTCCCGGGCCTGGGCTTCAAGCTACTAATGGCCCCATTTATTGGAAACTCATCCATACATCGAGAGGCAGAAGGAAAAGGTGGTGAGTTCACAGTACACAGCCAAGAGAAGAGATGGTACTGACTCCGGGAGAGGAGAAATCACCGACACGGTTCAGGGAAGTCAAGCTCCCACCACTGCGAGTCTGATCTGAGGCCTCACCTGTATGTCAGCGTAATCCTGCAGCAGCATTTTAGCTGCCTCTGGCTTCAGTTCCCCTTGGAAAATAGCACTTTTTATCTGGGTGAAGAAGATATTGTGCAGTTCATTTCTCTGGAAAATGGCCAGCTGCCGGTGAGCCTTGGCAAAGTCCTCCTCTTGCTGCAGAGCCAGAGATCTCCTCAAGTGCACCTGCTCCAGGCCGTGGAGGGTCCTCAGGAGACTGCTACACTCCGCAGCAGACTGCAGGAAGAGGGGGCGGCATGTGAGATGACGCACCAACAGGCACGCATGGGCACACCCAGGCCATATGCAAGTGCACGCACACAGGCACACGTGTATGTGCACACAGCAACACAGTGCATACACATATGTGCACACACATACATGCTCCTGTGTGCACAGGCACACAGGCACATGCATGCATGAACACACACACGCACACAGCAAATATACATGCACACGGCAACACAGTGCATACACACATGCACATGTACATAGGCACATGCATGCACACATACATGCACACACAGCAATATACATGCACACAGCAACACAGTGCATGCACACATGCACATGTATATAGGCACATGCATGCACACATACATGCATACGGGCACATGCATGCACACACAGCAATATACATGCACACCGCAACACAGTGCATGCACATATGTGCATATGTACACACATGCATGAACATAGTGCACATGCACACAGCAAATATACGTGTACGCAGCAACACAGTGCATGCACATATGTGCACATGGACGCACATGCATGAACATAGTGCGCATGCACACAGCAAATATACGTG
>NC_058404.1:198441466-198473917 GCF_002201575.2 Neomonachus schauinslandi
ATGTGCACATGTACGCACATGCATGCACACAGCAAATATACATGCACGCAGCAACACAGTGCATGCACATATGTGCACATGTACACACATGCATGAACATAGTGCGCATGCACACAGCAAATATACGTGTACGCAGCAACACAGTGCATACACACATGCACCTGTGTACAGGCACATACATGCACATGCACACAACAACACACAGTGCATACACATGCATGCACACAGTGCATCACACATGTGCACACACACAGCACATACACACAGCAGCACACAGTGCATGCACACATATGCACATGCACACACATGCGTGAACATAGTGCACATGCATAATGCCCACGGCAAATATACATGTACACAGCAACACAAGAGTGCATACACACATGCACATGTATATGGGTACAAGCGTACACACACGTGCACACAGCAAATATACATGCACATGGCAACACAGGCATACACCTTCATGTACATGTGCACATGCATTCACACATGCACACAGCAATGCATAGCACACACACGTGCACACACAGCACATACACACACAGCAGCACACAGTACATGCACACATATGCACAGCAACACAGGAAACACACAAGCACACACGTGTGCACTCATGTGGAACACACACAGGTGTGCACCCAGGCACACACATGTCCCAAGCTGGCAATGATAAAGCCACTAAGCTCTGGAAAATACTGCTGCAACTTGTCCTTTGCTGTTCTCTTAATGTTGTCCAGAATAGTCTCAAAGCAGAAAATTCACAGGGATGGAAATTTGCAAATCAAACTGCCTAAAAATAGCCTGTAAAATGGAAACATTAATGGATTGTGCTGTTAGACTCTCCCGCTTATTTCTGCCATCTTTCCCTCTTAACTTAGTTGAAGAGAAAAACACCAGCAATCAGGCCAAAGTTGAGATGATTTGGGTGAGAAAGGAGGCAGAGTCGTTAAGAAATGGCTACTGGATGTCTGTGCTTCGTGTGCTCGGTATGAAGGCAGGAAGGAGGAGACAAGCCTGCACTGAGTTCCTGGTGCCTTCACACTCCTGCAAGCACAAGGCTCGTGCCCCAAGAGGGGAGTGCAGTTAATTCCACGTGGGGAGGCAGAATTCTAGGACGGCCCACAGATTCCTGGCCCGTGGTGTCCACATCGTATAAATCCTCCCCTGTTGAGTGTGGACAAAAGTTCTGAATGCGACCAGACTGGCACCCCATGATCTGGTTATTACATGCCAAAAGTGAAGAGGTCTTGATGATGTAATTGAGGTCCCTAATCAGTTGACTTAAGTTAACCCAGAGGGGAAATGATCCTGGGCGGGTCTGACTTAAGGAAGAACTGGGCCTTCCTGAACAGAGACACTCTCCTGCTGGCCTTGAAGAAGCAAGCAGCCTCCTGTGAACAGTCTACAGAGAAGAGAAGCCCATAGGGCTGAGGGCCTCAGTCCCCACTGCAAGGAGATGAATTCTGCACATGACTGGATGAGCTGAGACCAGGGCCCCGAGTACCAGACAGCCCAACTGAGGCCCAGATTGCAGGCCTCTGAGACCCTGCGGAGAACCCTGCTAAGCTGTGTCCAGACTCCTGGCCACAGAAACAGATGGCAAGGGGGTGTTATTTTTAAGTCACTAAATGTGTGGCGATTTGGGACGCAGCCACAGAAAACGAACACAGCCCACTTCACAGGTGAAGAAACATAAGCTCCGGGGAGCTGTGGGTCCTTCCTCAGCTCCCAGCAGTGCCAAGAGAGGAGAAGAGATGAAAACAGATCTTCAGGCTCCACATTCTGGAGTAGCACAGACGTTGGACATGTTGATGGAGCAAAGTCAGGGGAAGGTGCTCGTGTCCCTGAGGCAGAGGGCACAGCAATCCCAGGGGTCAAGGTCAAGAGATCATGGTCTCAGTGGCAGGAGGGGATGGGGTGGTGGCTGTGTAGGTTAAGTGGGGACCCAGGAAAGGCAGAGGGTGGTGAGGGCAGAGGGAGAGAGAGGGCTGTACCTCCTCCAGCTAATCAGGGACCAGAGCACCATACGGCCACTGACAGTGTTGTCAGGGACCCACGTCGCCGCCTGCCCAGACCTACCACCTCTACCTCCGATCGCTCACAAAAGCCCTACAAAAGTGATAGATGCATTTCTAACTTTCCAGCTCCTTTGCCTCACCTTTCAATTTGTTCAGAATCTGGTCCAGGAAGAAGAGTGTTACTTTTATAGGGACCCCCAAAAGCACGGCAGCCAGCACATGAGAATCCCTGCCCTTGGGATGCAGCGCAGCCTCAGGCCCCGAGGCCCAGGACTCCCTCCCGCCCACAGCCCCAGGGGCCTCCCCAGTATTAACAGTTTGCCTCGGCCACCGGAAAACAACACGGCCTTTTTTCAAAGCTGATTTTCTAAAAAGGGTTGGATCAGGCTTTCATGAGTCACTCATCTGGAGAGAAGTGGTTGTTCACAGCTTTTATCTGCATTACAGAATGTGGTTCAGCCACAGCCAGGAGGGGGCCGGGCCCCTGACTCTGGGACTGCAGGGACGTTCTGTTGCCCAGGGAGGGGCCAACGCCCTGTGAGACTGATTCATTCATCAAAGTGACCTTCTCAACTGACAGTATGAAATATGACAAGCTGCAAACTTCAATTTATTTGAATTAATAGGAATGAAAGATGGGAGGAAATCCATATAGCTTCTCACAGCCAGGACAAAATGTGCATGTGCACACACGGAAATCCTAAGATAAAGTTATCTGTCCTTGTTTGGAATTGTATTTCTGAAGAATGAGGCATGAGGCAATGATATGCTTGTGTCATGGTGAAATACTCCCTAAAATGAATTTATGATGGGAGCCACCCTCACTTCCATCTACATTGGCCTCCTGAGGGGTCCAGAGACCTGCAGAAATATGTTCACGCCCTGACCTAGTTCAGTCTTCTGGGAGAATTAATGAGAAGGCTACACCATAAAGCAGGGGGGCGCCCCCCCCACAACAACCGCCAAGGGCAGCTCCTAGATGGAAGTGAGTGAACGGTCCTCGTATGAGAGACACTAGGGAGTGGTGGGGAATGGGGCAAAGTGGAGAACAAGGCCTGCCTACAGGGCCAGTCACCACTCAGCCCACCGAAGGGGGCTCTGCAGGAATTTGGACGCAGGGCAGCACATCTCCCTGTGTTTCATGAGAAGCTGGAAGCCTGGAGTTTTATACGAAGTTTTGTACTTTATATAATGGCAACAAACGTGCATTTTTAAACATATGTTGAAGTCATGGTCACTGACCCCAACTCTCCATTGAACTTTCCACCACAATGGACTTTGCAGGGAAATGAGGCATGTTTATCCTATGGTTTTCAGCTCTCCCTAAAAAGTAACCTACCCTGTGGAGAGAGTCAAGGGGAACATGGACCGGGAGAGGGCACTTCAATTTTGGTTTGAGAATCAGAGGTCTGGGCCAGGCTGTTCCAGAGCAACTTGCCATTCATAATGTTGACTCTGCACCAACAAAAATGTGAGACTGTGGCAGAAAATCGTGTCTGTACCAAATTATACTCCCTGTACTCAGTCTAACAAGATGGGCAAATTGTAAAAATTGTATCCCCAATTGCAGGACCGTTCACTCACTTCCAACTGAGACCCAGGGAGACTGAGCAATGCACCTTCTGCAAGAACAGAGTGAGGATCTGAACCCAAGCTGTCTCTGCACGGTCTGTAGTCACTACCACTCCCCCCAAGGCCTCTCAGTGGAGACAGGCTTTAAAAACTCTATGAGACGACACAGGCGTTTAAATGTGAACGGATCTCGTCTCTAATTACTGGAATTCCTAAACACTACTCAAAAACCCAATTCTGCTTTTTTTTTAAAAAAAATTGAATGCTTGCTGGAGTAATATGTCCAATATATTTCCGTGCATTTTATTTAAAGATGACTATGATAAATGTACAGATAAGTTACAAGGTCATCAGCAGTTTTGTAACATGAAGTGGCTTGCATGGCCTGGAAGAGAAATAGCTCTATCGACTTTCGCCGTTCGGATGCTATTTTTGGAAGCACACTGACTCAGATAAGGCGACTGGTCTCTGAACGGGGTGACCCACGGGACCCAGCACGATGGCAGCCTCCCGCCGCAAGCCAGCAGACTGGGGAGTGGGGGCAGGTGCAGAGGGAATCGGGAGCACTCTTTCCCGCCATCCCTCCTCTCGGCCCTACCAATCTGTGCCAATATCGGGGAAACACTTAAAATTACATTGTTCCAGGGCGCCTGGGTGGCTCAGTTGGTTGAGCGACTGCCTTCGGCTCAGGTCATGATCCTGGAGTCCCTGGATCGAGTCCCGCATCGGGCTCCCTGCTCGGCGAGGAGCCTGCTTCTCCCTCTAACCCTCCCCCCTCTCATGTACTCTCTCTCTCTCTCATTCTCGCTCTCTCAAATAAATAAATAAATCTTAAAAAAAAAAAAAAAAAAAAACTACATTGTTCCAGGCAGCCTTTTGGTCGCTAAATGTAGAAGCCCAGCCAGATGGGTTAACCTGGCCCACGACAGCAAGGGTATCTGAGGCTCCATTGCACCACGCGGGCGGGCAGGGGCGGGGTCGGCGCGTCCTGCCTGGGTCCGCATCTTGGTCCCACCCATGTGTCCTCGGGCAGGTGACCTTCTCCGAATCTGTTTCCTCAGCTGGAAAAGTGGGATCCTATCAATTCCCACCTCCCTGAGGTGGTGTGAAGATCTGATGAGAAGGTCTGCATGATGTGCTTAGAACAATGCCTGCACACAGTGAACGTTAAGTGTGACAGCACTTAATACAATCAGAATATGTTTATACCATGATATTAAGTGAGAACGAGCAAAACATATAATCCTATGAACTGCATACACCTGAATTTGTTAAAAAAAATTGTATATAGCAAAAGGTCAAAATGTATGCTGAAATCCAAAGGAGTGGGGACAGCCTTAGCATCCCTGTATCTCCAGGGTCAGGGGCATAGTAGGAGCTCCAAAACCAGACCAAATGAATGTCTGTGTGCCTTGGATGGTGACATGGGTTCCACATATTTTTTTCCCAAGGTTTTTCTTTTTCTATTTTGGAGCTGGAGTTGACAAACTTTTCTGTAAAGGGCCAGATAAATATTTTAAGGCTTGCAGGCCACCTAAGGTTTGCTGTTACACATTCCTCTACTTGTTTTTGTTTTGCTTTGATTTTTTACAATCCTTCAAAAACGTAAAAACCATTCTCCACCCACGGGTTAGCCTGGGCTCATGGGTCTAGTTTGCTGACTCCTGTTTTCTAACACTTTCCAAGTAGGCACTGTGTCCATGGGAACAAAAGCTATAACAAATTTAAGAGAGAAGAGAACGAGAGATCATGAGATGGTTTAGGGGCTGAATCACGGCTCTGTGAGCTCGGCATGGTTTCTGAAGTGCCCAGCTCAGGGAGACTCGGTGTGGACCAGCCAGTGTAGTCACGGAGGGAGGTCAGAGAGTGGGGTCAGCCAGCAGAACTCTGTTGGCAGGAAGAGTGCCTCCCCCAACCCCCGCTCCCTGCCATGACACACAACCACATCCTAACCCAGAACCTGTGAATGTGGCTCTATTTGGAATGAGAATCTTTACATATGTAATCAAGTTAAGGCTCTTAGGAGACCATCCTGGCTTATTTGGGTGGGCCCTAACTCCAAAGACAAGCATCCTTAAAAGAGACAGAATAGGTGACAGTCCCAGGACAGAAGATGGCCATGCGAAGACAAGAAATCAAGACAGGAGTGATGTGGCCACCAGCCAAGGAACATCTGGAGCCACCAGAAGTTGAGACAGACAAGAAAGGATGCTCCCCTAGAGACTCCAGAGGGGCATGCCCGGCAGACACCTTGATTTAGGACTTCCAGCCACCAGAATTATGAAAAAATCAAAATCTGTTGCTTTGAGCCACTAAATCTGTGGTCATTTGTTAACAGTGCCCACAGAAACTGATATGGGAGCCAAGCAGAAAACGGGAGGCATATTAAGGTGAGGGGGCCAGGACACAAGGGGGCAGGTGGGGCTGAGACAGCACGAATCTTGCCTCTTTGTGTCACTGCCCAGCTTGCGTGTGTGCGGGCTGACGACAGATGACCTGCTGAGAGCCACGAGCCGTCAGCCCTGTGTGTCCACTGCCAGAGGATCTCTGTGCGCGGCCAGCAGTCTGGGGAACGGAAGTTAGCAGTTCAGAAGCCTGTTCCTAAGCAGGTGTTAGACCTCCCCAGGATGACAGATTTCCAGACCAGGAAATGTGGGCTCAAGCCACAGGGACTGAACAAGCCAGCTCTCACAGAGGAAGACAGAAATCAGGCTTGATTTGATACACTCAGGAAAAAACTCTGGCACGATTCCCTCAAGACAGAAATGGACACATCTCTTAGAAAAATGAGGCTTGATCTCTGATCAACAGAGGCCAGCCCTAGGAAGGCTGAGAGGCCAGAACTCTCAGAGCAGAGCACTGTGCACTGAGCCTGGAGCAGCCCATGCCCCGGGTGGCTGCTTTTCCTGCACGACCTCTCCCAGCCACCCCAGAGTGGGCGCCCTCAGCCTTGTTTCAGAGTCAGGCTAATTACAGCCTTCAGGAGCAGAACTGGAATATACTGGAATGGGAGTCCAGGTTTTTCTGATGGTGGAGCTGGTGTGGGAGGGCTCCATGATCTAGCACAGCGCAGCCCAGATGGACACACACACACACACACACTGACATCACAACCTCCCTGAGCCATGCTCTCTGTGGTGCACTCTTCCATGAATGAAGCCTTTCTACTCTCCCCATGATGTCCCATGGCACTGTGAATATATCTCTATTCTAATATAGTTGAATGAGGTCACATCTTCTATATGTGAAGATCCTCCATTAAACTATGAACTTCTTGAACCCCAGAACCATGTCTCATTTCCTCTATACTTCACTGCCTAGCCCAGTGACCAAGAGGCAGTAAGTGATCAATAAAGGCTTTCTAAAATTCTGGATGGTTGGATGGACAAGTAGAAGAAAGGGTAGTGGGTGGGTAGACAGATGGGTGGATGGACAGATGAGCAAAAGGATGATAGGTAGAGGGATGGATGGATAGATGTAGAGATGGACAGGTGGATGGAAGGGTGGTGGGTGGGTGGATGAATGGATGCACTGTAGATGGACAAGTACACTGAAGGGTGGTAGATGGATGAATGGATGGATGGATAGATGGATGGATGGAAGGATGGTAGGTAGATGTATAGATGGGCAGGTGGATGGAAGAGTGGTGGGTGGGTGAATGGATAGATGGATAGCTGAATGGATAGGTAGACTGGACAGGTGGATGGATAGATGGATGGGTGCATGGGTAGATGGACAGGTGAACAGAAGGATGACAGGTAGATGGATGGATGGATAGATGCAGAGATGGACAGGTGGATGGAAGGGTGGTGGGTGGGTGGATGGAAGGAAGGATGGTTGGATGGATGGATGATGGATGGGGGGTGGATGGATGGATGGATGGATGGATGATGGATGGATGGGTGGATGGATGGATGGAGGGATGGATGGATGGATGGATGGGCAGGTAGATGGGCAGATGGATGGATGGATGGATGGGGGTGGATGGACAGAAGAATGGTAGGTAGAGGGATAGATGGATGGATATATAGATGGACAGGTGGATGGAAGGGTGGTGGGTGGACTGATGAATGGGTGAATGGACAGGTGAATGGATAGATGGGTGGGGAAGATTGGTGGGTGGGTGAATGGGTGGAAGGATGGGCAGATGGATGGATAAATGACGAATCCTGAGAGGGAGCAGAGAGGCAAGTGAAGCCCTCCTTTTGAGGCTGCCTTACCCTCTCACTGACACGTTTCAGCAACTCTTCCGCTTCCTCCATCGCCACCATCTCCCTCTGGTACTGGTTTTCCATCTTCTTTCTCGTTTCCAGGTCACATTCCGCCGTCAAGGCCACCATCTTCCGATCATACTCCTCTTGAATTTCTTTCTCCAGCAATAGAAACTGCTGTTTGAAAACCGCACCCATCCTCCTCTCTACTTGGGGGGAGAGGTGGCCAGCACTGGTCAAGCTCTTCAGCAGAAGGGCAATGATGTCTCTGCTGATTTGGGTTCGACAAGCCTCCAGGTCTGAGTCCGCCCGATTCAGGGTTGCGATCTCCAACCTGGGAGACACAAAAGCCAAGAGGATGCCACTACACGAAGTCACAGCAGAAACCAAAGGCCCCTCAGAGCTCTGAGGTTTTAAATCATTTGTAGGTAAGGACTTTCTTTTTCCCTTTTCCCTCCTCCGCTTCCTCCCTCTCCTGCTCCAGCCACTTACTAATGGCCAGCAACTAAATCCACAGATTCTACTTTATTCAATTTGCAGGGTGCCACGCTGGAAACTGTAAGGAACAGAACTAATACAAGGCCTGGTCTTTGTCAACAAGTGACAGCAACAATGAGGAGGCCAAGGGAGAAATGGATAGTTAACATATTTGGAGAATTTTAAACTACAATTTATTTAACTTTTTTCTAATTAAAAATTAACTAATGGATATAACAACTAAACGTAATATGGTACCCTGGATCCTGGAACAGAAAAAGGACATTAGAAAAACTACGGAAATCTGAATGAAGGCTGGGCTTTGATTAATCCTAATGTACCAACGTTGGTTCACTGATGGTAATAAGTGTGCCACTGTCATGTAACAGGTGAACAACAGGGGAAACTGAGTACAGAGTACGTGGGAACACTCTGCACTAGCTTCTCAGTTTTTCTGTAAATCTGAAACTGCTCTAAAAATAAAGTGTATTCAAGAAATATCAACGAGATGCTGCACAGGGTCACAGGTTCTAGAACTTGGCTGTGGTGGTGGTTGCATGACTGTATGTTTTATAGTAATGAATCAGACTATACTCTTAATGTGGGTGAATTTTATAATATGCTAATTATACCTCTATAAAGGTATAAAATGATGTACAGAAAAAATTATGTTCATGATTTTAAAAATATGGAAAATAAAGACAAAGAGAAGACGACTTCATTCACTGTAAGGCCAACATTTCAACAAAACCAATGAAGGAATTTGGTTGTATTTGTTTCCAATAATTTTTTTTTCTGTGCCTACGCTTTTCCATGGATGCACAGCATTTACACAGATACAAGGACAATTTTGTCCTTTTCTTTTCAATTAGCATTGTAACAGGCATCTTCCGGGGGTGTTTAAAAACTGTAAATGTTGGGCGCCTGGGTGGCTCAGTCAGTGAAGTATCTGCCTTCTGCTCAGGTCATGATCCCAGGGTCCTGGGATCAAGCCCTACACCGGGCTCCCTGCTCAGCGGAGAGTCTGCTTCTCCCTCTCCCTCTTCTCCTCCCCCTGATCCTGTTCTGTCTCTCACGTGCACTCACTCTCTCTCAAATAAATAAAAAATCCTAAAAAAAAAAAAAAAACCTGCAAGAGTTTCCTTTACAATGGTTGCAGAATGGTTCACCTTGTGATGTACTATGATTCATTTAAGCCATTTTTCTAGTGTTGCACATTTGGGTTACTTGAGAAACTCAAAACCTAAAATAATCCTGCAGCAAATATCTTTGTGAAGAGTTTTTGCTATTCACAATGATATTCTCAGTACGAGATCCACAGTGAAGTTACTGAATCAAATGTGAGCAACGTTTCAAAGCCTCCTAGAATACCCTGCCAAACTGCTTTCCAACCAAACTCCCCCAGCAAAGCAGTAGGATCCTTATTTCACGCCTCCCTCTACAATGCTTAAAAATCTTCGATAATGTGATGAGAGAAAGTGGCATCTTATTGTAAAAAGATAAGGGTCTTAAGAAAACATTATACCAATGATGTATTGTATGGTGACTAACATAACATAATAAAATTATTTAAAAAAAGAAAACATTATTATAGAGATTGTCAACCATTTAAAAGTAGAGAGAAGAGTATGACTCCCAATGTACTTGCTACCCCAACCTCAAAAATTGTCACCAGTTACCAAACTCATTTTAGTTACTCTCTTAATGTTTGTTTGAGCATTTTTAAAAAGATTTTATTTGACAGAGAGAGAGAGCGAGCACAAGCAGGGGGAGTGGCAGGCAGAGGGAGAGGGAGAAGCAGGCTCCCCCCTGAGCAGGGAGCCCGATGCGGGGCTCGATCCCAAGACCCCGGTGCTTGAGCATTTTAAAGCAAATCCCATGTTTTCCATTTTACTTGTAAATGCCTCAGTGTGCATCTTTAACTGTCAAGGATATATGTCATATAAGCACGTGCATATGCATATCTACACATGTATCTGTTTTACCTAACCTTGATGTCATGATCATATCAAATATATTATCAATCATATTTAAAATATTAACAGTAACTCCAATAATTAGTATCAGTCATTATTCAAGCTATTTCAAGGGTGTCAAAATGATTTTTACAGTGGGAAGTTTCATTCAAGAACCAAACAAGATCCCCCCAATGTCAGTTAAGTCCATTTTATTCTGCCCCCCTACCCTGTTTTTCTTTTACACCATTGATCTGGTGGGAAAGCCGGATTATTTACCCTGCAGAAAGCCCCACATCCTGGTTTGGTGGATTCTTTCCATGGGGTGTCACTGTTCCCCTAGCCTGTGTATTTCCTGTAAAGTACTAGTTGGACCTTATGTCTTGATTAGAATCAAACTTAATTTGCTTTCCAAAATACCCTGTAAGTGCTTTCCAAAATACCATGTGCTTCCTATCAGGTCAGATGGTGGGTCACTACTAAGAGGGATCCGTAGGCTAAAGTGGGGCCAACATGATCCGGGCAGTGTAAAATCTATCCACTTTCACCTAATGGTGTCCACATGTAACTGTCACTTAGATCCATGATTTCATTAGGGTTTGAAAAATACACATTTTCTAATTCTATCCCTTCCACATTCTTAAAGCTGAGATTCTTCAACAATCCAATTACTCTGACATAAAGTGTGTAGACAGAATGGATGTTTGATCCTTTGCTCATGACAGTTGGTTGTCATAGGAACTTCCAATGGTGACGAATGTGTTTGGGTCTATTATTTTGTTGTTGTTGGTTTGGTTTAGTTTGGTATGAGAGGAAAAGGTTGATAAAACTTGGGCCAAGTCCCTGAGAGTCTGAGCTCTGGATCACGTTTACCCGGAAAACCGGTAAGGGGAAGAACATCAAATATGTTACCAGGCAACACGGCTTAGGGGGACGATGACACCTGATTGGTAGATCACATCGGGATGGGAGGACCTGTAAGCGAACCATGGATATCTAACAGGGAAGAGTGAGGTGACTTTGGGAACTGGGTGTGTCCCTTGTGGGGACACTGGATGCTCTGCCTATGAGCTGTTACAAGAGATTCTGGCACCCATGGGGGAAGAAGCTTTTAAGACGGGAAGGCTCTCACACTGCCTGATGTGGATTACAGCTCCTTGCAGCAGAGCTGTGTCACGTGGGGAAAAACCATGTGCAGTGTGACCTGGGGCAAGGACACCCATGGAAGAATGCCTGACGTCCTCACAGCAAGCCATGTTCCTGCCCTCCAGCCGTGTGCGTACACGGGGTCAAGTGGGGCTTATGGGAGTCTTCTGAGTCCAAGTGTTCATTTAGCTGAACCTAGGAACATTCCCTGCCTCTGCACAGTATCACTATGAAATTACAGATTTTTATAGATTTGGTGGGTTTCAATCAAATGCAGTCATTATTCCTTTCGATGCTCAGATTTTTCCATCTTAGGTCAGACCAGCTCCTGTGTCCTTTAAACAAAACCCAATTAGTCTAGTTTTAAATAACAGCTCATGCATCTCATCTTTCATTTTCTCCGCCAAGTACTTACTGAACATCACACGTGCAGAGCGTCCTGGGTCACAAAGCAAGAGGGAAGCACAAGAGATGCTCTGGGCAGAGCATGCATGGTTAAATGTCCAATGAACCAAACAATGTTCCACAGACTCAGAAAAAAATGACTTCTCTGCTGAGACAGACACAGTAGATTTGACATCTTTAAGGATGCTTCTTGTGGCATGCAAAATGGTCCCCCGAAGATGTCCACATCCTAATCCCCAGAACCTCTGACTAATGCTGGATTAGAGAAACAAGGTTGCTTGTCAGCTGACCTTGACCATAGAGAGATGACTAACAAGGGTCTTTAATAGTGGGAGGAGGGAGGCAGAAGACAAGTGGGATCAGAAGGAGAGGTGAGGAGAACGCAGGAGTGAGAGGAACGGGATCATCAGCTTCGAAGAGGGAGGAGGGGCCAGGAGCCAGGGAGAGCGGCAGTCTCAAGGAGCTGGAAAAGGCAAGGAAACCGAGTGTCCCCTAGAGCTGACATGCTGATTTTTCTTGGGGAGGCCTGTTTGGGACTATGACCTCCAGAACCGTTAGACAATGCACTTGGGTTGTCTTAAGCCACCAAGTTTGTGGTAATTTGTGACTGCTGAAGATGAAACTCCAACACCTGACCACTTCCTCCTTCATTCATTGATTCATTGATTCATTGATTAACTTGCACAAGAAAACCTTGTGGCTGCCGGTTGGGTAAACTGCAAGTGCTTTACCAGGAGCACGGGGGTTGGGACGAACAGAAGAACATCTCCGTAGGTCTTTGTTGTCAAACCACCTGCGAGCTGAGGGACCTGGGCACTAAGGACTTCATTCCCCTGCAGCAGAAAGGGGACCGCCCTCACAGGGTAGTGTTCTTGGTTAAAAGAGATAAGAAATATAAAACGCACGGTGTAGGGGTGCCTATTTGGCTCTGTCAGTTGAGCATCCGACTCTTGGTTTCAGCTCAGGTTGTAATCTCGGGGTCATAAGCTCGAGCCCCGCAATGTCTATCAACTGAGGGTTCTAGAGGGGAGGGGGGGTGGGGGGATGGGTTAGCCTGGTGATGGGTATTAAGGAGGGCACGTTCTGCATGGAGCACTGGGTGTTATATGCAGACAATGAATCATGGAACACTACATCAAAACTAATGATGTAATGTATGGTGATTAACATAACAATAATAAAATAAAATAAAATAAAATAAAAAAGATCGAGCCCCGCATTGGGCTCTGTGCTGGGCATGGAGTCTGCTTGAGATTCTCTCTCTCCCTCTGCCCCTCCCCACTCGCGTGCTCTCCCTCTCTCGCTCTTAAATAAATAAATATAATCAATCAAACAATCTTTAAAATGCACGGCATAGCATCTCGAATTTTGTTTATTCTAAGTCATCCCTGTTTCCCTGTTCTTGGCTATTCGCATCCCAGGACAGCAGCGGCAGAATAGAGTATCCCGCACAGCTCGCCCTTCCCAAATGCCTGGGGGGACAATCTCATAAGCACTTTCTGTTTAAACAGTTTTAATGTTAATCACCATGGATTAGCTGTCAGAAGCAACAACAAAGAAAACTGCCAGGATGTCCCAAAGCCACAAAGGAAAGAAAAATGTCCCTTTAAACCAATTAAAATACCATGCAGCTAATGAGGCTAACTGTCATCTGTTCATTTCCCAAATGGCCACAGGAGAGGAAAATAAGTATTAAGAATTCATTGCCGACATACAGGACCGGGTCCACTGCTGTGGAGGTAACTCCAACTGTCTCCTGTGGCATCTTAAATCGTTTATAATGAAATGTGCGTATTTTCCACACCCCCCAAAAGTCCCTAATGGCTCCATGAGACAGCCGGAGCCCCTGTGAGTCACATATGCTGGGCTGAGATTCTTACTGCAAGTTGGCAGGATTCAGACACTGTGTTCCAGGGGACATCCATTTTTTTCCAGGTCACAAAAATGTCATCTTGTCACCGCATTGTAAGATGAGCGTATTTGCCCAGGCTAGTTCTGCTGCACACACACCCCGTACCAACCATCCACCTGTTGTAAAGGCGGGCCTTCGTGTCCAGCACAAGAGATACTTAATAAATAGAAGCCATTCAAGTTTATTGAACAGGCTTGCTTACGACAACCTCTTTCTAAAAGAAACGACACAGCTTAAATTATCCCAGGCCTGATTAGTACTTTGATTAGCTACTGATAATCAAAAAAAGGGAATGACATTAGTGTCTTTTTCCTTATTTATTTCATGTAAAAATTAATCGAGTTCTCACCAAACGGCAAGTGAGGTGTCAGAACACAAAATGAGGACAGGATTTGACACACAAGGCAGAAAATGTTCTCTTGAATGTGAAAAGAGACCTCATTAGCATGGAGGATAATTAATTCAGAAGGAAAAAGAAGTATCCACGCCCATTTTTCACAGTACAAATCCAGCATCTTCAAGTTAGCTAGGGTGAGCATTACCAATGAAAACCCTCGAAAACCAATCAGTACTAGGGAAACTGAAATTTTCCTTCTAGGAGCCAGTTTCCACGGACAGCCAACACTGCAGGGGGATTCCGTGCCAGGACCAAAAATCATATTTGTAACTGTCAATTTGAGGGCCTGGACAATGCAAATTGAGTGGGGAAAATACCTCCTGAGTATCTTCACTGTCAAAACTAGTGAGAGCTTAAATCAGAGTGAAAATAGTCACCGTATATGAGCGAGACATCAGTAAAAGTTACGATTAAACCATACACTTTTGGTTTAGTAAAAACTCAGAGTGTAGGATACAAGGTGTCAGCAGTCTGCATCCTTCCTCTGTGATATTTTCCTCCTGTAGAGCCCTTTGTTCAGAAGCCGGGTGGAGCCGGCCCGCCCTCTCCTGGCCTCATGCTCCAAGAAGGGAGAAGAATATCACCAGCTCCTAATCACTGCCCGCTCCCCGCCCACTCACTGGCCACACCCCCATGCACCAATCCTCTGCGACAGATGAAAAGAAGTGAGCGTTCTTCTGCCCACTTCTAATCTTCCTGGAACTTTCCTCCCAGCTCCCTTTCAGGCACCCACTAATCACCTCATCACAGAAGGTGGTGAGTGTTTCCTCATGTCTGAAAGCACAATGAACTTGGGAGTCACAGCAACTCAGCCCCTAATCTCAGCACCATCCCTTCAGAGCTGGGTGACTCAAGTGAGTTACCTGATGTCTCTGAGCCTAGTTTCCAGGTTGGTTAATGAGAATATTATCACCCATGTCAAGTGAAAGTCATTAAGAGGATTAGTAGCAGTACCTCTTATGTACAAGCTTTGTTTTAATAGCTTTACAAATATCGACCCAGTTAATCCTCACAATAATCTTATAAGATAGGTGATTAACCTTTATTTTTTTTACAGGTGAAGAAACTGAGGCACAGAAAATGTAAAAGACCTCGTTGAAAGCAGCATAGTTATTAAGTGGCAGAGCAGGGATTCGTAGCCATGGCATGTGGTTGCAGAGTCCTCACTCTACCCTCTATCGACTGCCTCAGTCACACCAACATGCTCAAAGCACCTAGCTAGTGCCTAGCACAAAACAGATGCTAGAAAATGTTATTTCACATTGATGTTGCTGTAGGTACGTCTGCCATAGTCTTCCTTGATATCATTCTTTATGGCAAAGAAAAGAATATGTGAAGGAAATATAACATAGAGATGGGTGAATGGATGGCTGGGGGGGGGTAGGTGGGTGGAAGGACATATGTATGTATGGATGGGTGCGGTGGCTGGGCAGATGGATGGATGGGAGGGTAGGTGCATGAAAGGACATATATATGATGGATGGATGGGTGGCTGGTGGATGGATGGGTGGCTGGATGGATGGATGAGTGGGCAGGTAGATGGAAGGATATATATATATGTATAAAGGGATGGTGGTGGGTGGCTGGATGGACGGATGGATGAACGGATGAGTGGACAGATGGGTTATAGCTAGCTGGCTAGACAGATAACTCTTGAAACTCTTATTTGGAAAGACAGATCCTGAAGAGCATCTGAAAGAAACTGTAGGATGAAACATTTAAAGATGAAATAAGATAAACCCTGGATGTCAGCTAAGTCATCTTTCCAACCAATGCTCAGATTTCCTTAACACCTTCCCTGCCAAGGAGTCCCCCAGCTTCTGCTTTGCACACACACACACACACACACACACATATACACACACAGACGGTGATGGGGAACTACCCGCTTCTCCAGGCATTCTTTCCGTTATCATAGAGCTCAGACAGAAAGGTCTTCCTCTTCATCACCTGACACCCGCCTCCCTACAGCTCCCATCATTGTCCTAGTCCCTCTGTCTTCTTCAAAATCTGGCAATTGCGATCATGTGCACACAAAGTATCTCCAACCCGGGCCTCACTGGCTTGGGCAGATGACATGGAGCCTTGCAGGCTGTGTGAGGATTAGGGTTTTACCAAAAGCATGCCAGCACAGGGCTTCTAGCAAGTGTCCCGGTCAGGGTCATGAGAAGACCCCCTTGGCTGGTGTGTGGAGAATGCCCCGGGGCCTAGGGGATGGATGTGAGGTCAGTGCAGGAGGCCAGTGAAGACAGGGTGACAGTCAGGCCTCGGGTGGTGGCCGTGAGAAGGCAAGAGAGCAGGAGGGAGGGACCCTGCAGAGGATGTGTCAGGATGATGCAGACAATTTGCCTGGTTAGTCCCCGTGTTTGCTCACATGGAACTACTGATGTAGACGTCTGGTTAAAAACAGGAGGGATTTTCAAGGAGGACAAGCTGCCCACATGGACATGGGGAACTGTACATAGAACCAGGGCTGCTGTAACAAAGCATAACCAACGAGATTTCAACACCAAAATCAAGGCGTTGCAAGGGGTGGTTCCTTCTGAGGGCTATGAGCCTAGGCCCCTCTCCTAGCTGCCGATGCTCAGGAAGTCCACGATCTCTGCCTCCGTCTTCACAGAGGGCTCTCCCTCTGTGTCTGTGTCCAAACTTCCCAATTCTTGTAAGGACACTTGTCATACTGGATTAGGGCCTACCTGCCTGACCTCACCTGAGCTCCATCACATCTGCAAGATGCTATTTCCAAATCAGGGCACATTTGCTGGTAACGGGGCTTAGGATTCCAACGTATCTTTTGCGGGGGACATAATTCAACCCCTAACAATCTCCAAGGGATGGTAGTCCCTCACGATCAACAGGATATCCAAGTAGAAATGGATTAGCCATCTAGGAGGCTTGCTAGAGAATATTTCCGCTCTGGCCAACAGTTTAGGCCAGATGGCCTCCAGGATTCTTTGTAGCATCAAGACTCTACAGACTTCCTAACTCTTCTCCCAGAGAGGAAGGGACACCATCCTCATGGGTCCCTCCAGGGTTTCTTGTTCCAGTGCCATCCTGTGGGGAAGGCTGTTCCCAATGCACCGCCTTAACACAGTGCTCCCTAGTCCCTACGTGGTTGTTTTGCATCAACCCCTCACCTCCTTACATTTCATGTCTATTTATTTTATGTCCCCCCAACCATGGACAGTGTGTGAGCACGAGGACTTTACTTTGGTCCCTGCTGCATCTAGAGAATGCCTAGCAAGGGGAGCTGCTCATTAAATGTCTCCTGGGTGGATAAACCGAAAGCCTAAATTCATGGGGCCACATCTATCCCGTAGCCTGACTCCCTCCCTCTTCCTCTGGCTCCTCCATCTGCCTGAGGCCACGCCTTCTTGGTGGAGCCCTCACCCGCCCCACCCCTCAGCAGCGTCCCCCCACCCCCAGCAGTGCCCCGCCCCCCGCAGTGCCCCCTTTCCTGCCACCTGCATCCTGTACCATCTTGCCAGGACTGTCTGTGAGTCTGTCTTCTCTGTGAACTGTGAGTTTCTGGTTTTGACCCATTTCAGCATCCATGGCGTACAGAAAATGGCTCTGAATGAGAAAGTGCTTGGGAAACACTGGTTGGGTGAGGGAATAAATGAGTGAAAGCAAGAAGGAGGGCCATGAAGGGCTGACCTGTCAGCTGGTCTTCGGAGCTTTACTCTGATCACGGCATGTATCAGAATCTTCGGTGACAACACATCTAGAAAGCTGACGTCCCCCAGCACTGAAATACCCATGACATTTAGGAATCTCAAGCTGATGTACCCCCTACCCCCTACTCAGACCACGGTGATCAGGAGAGAATATTCTCCCAAAGAGATCTGTGTACATGAGTGTCAACTGAGCATCTTGGATAGTTTCATGTGTTTATAAAAAAATAGGCAAAAACAACAAAGCAACGATTTTCAAAGTAAAAAGTCTGAACTAAATCCCTGGGTAAACATCACGACACGAAATCCATGAATGCTTGAAAAGAAAGGCACTTTGCAATTCCCACCGAAATTGAAGCGGCAAGGGGGCTGGACACAGTTCTGGTGTCAGTGTTCGCCTTCTCAAGGGCCGATGGACCCCAATCCAGATCAAAGCCCGAAGCTCATGCCCAGCCGTCCAGCCTCCACAACAGGGCCGGCCTCCCTCTCCAGCCACAGGTCAACACCCCGGGATAACCTGATGGCCTGGCGTTTCCTAAAGCTTATGCCCCTGCCTGAGTCACTGCTGTCCCCAGTCAGCCTCCCTGGTGACTGACCACACACCAAACCTCCAGCCCAAGAAGGGCTCTAACACCAGCTTCTCAGAGCACCAGGGATCACCTCCTTCACGGTGCCCAGCACCCTGTGTAATCACATATTTTTCCATCCGATTCTTTCATGAATGCCTGTCCCCCCAACTACACTATGAGCTTCTGGGGGCCAGGACCTGGCCTGTTGCCAGCCTTCGTGCCCACTGTGGACTGAAGAGTGCATGACATGCTCGGGTAGAGCAAAGAATTAGAAGCCAGGAGTCACTGAGTAACTGCAGCCCATTTCTGCAAAATCTATGAGGCTGAGTCATAGAAGGAAACTGTGGAGTCCAATGGGCAGAACAGAGCCAAGAACTAAAGGGTCTGGAAACAGGTGCATCACGTACCCGGGAGTCCGGCCAGAGCCCTTGTTCTCGGCTCTGGGCATAGGGGAGTTCATTAAACCCTCACCTCCCGTGGGGTGCGCACATCACCACCCCGGGTTCAGATGAGGCCCTGGAGGCACATGGAGGTTACGGGTTGTGCTCAAGGTCATTGGATGATTAAGTGGCAGATCAGGAGAGGGGGACAAGCACTGCACGCAAACGGTCCAGCCTAAGCCCAGGCCATCTCCTCTGCTCACCAGACAAGGAGACACAAATACCCTTCCACGTGTGAAAGATGTCCAACTTCGTGCGTTAGAAGGAAACGTGCAGATTGGAGCTACAGGAAGCGCCACGGTTTCCTATCAGACTGACATGGGTAGAACGATCTGGAGCCACTGTGACTAGGGTATGCGACACAGGGACTCTCCTAGGCTAGACGGTAAACTGGCCTGGCCTCAGTGGTGGGCAATCTGACAGCATCTACGAAAAGCACGCAATGAGACAATTTCCCTTCGAAGGATCCCTGCTGCAGTTAACTTTGCATGCATGCGAACAGCCCTCGATGCGGGAGGTTAGCAGCTCTATGATCGCCGGGGGCCGGGGAGCACGGAGCAACTGTGTGGGCTCTGCACTCAGACCACCTGGGCTCACATCTTCCTACTTGCTGTGTGACTCTGGAGAAGTAACTCACATGCTGTGCTTTAGTCTCCTCATCTGTAAACAGTCCTTAGCTTTGAGGCTGCTCTGAGGAGTAGATAGGTTAATGCACATAAAACAATCAGAGCCATACTCAACAATAGGATCCAACAGTACATGAAAAGGTTTATTCACCACGACCAAGTGGGATTTACCCCTGGGCTGCAAGGGTGGTTCAACATCCACAAATCAATGTGATACACCACATTAATAAAAAAAGGGACAAGAACCACATGATCCTCTCAGTAGATGCAGAAAAAGCATTTGACAAAGTACAGCATCCTTTCTTGATGACAACTCTCCACAGTGTAGGGATAGAGGGAACATACCTCAACATCATAAAAGCCATACATGAAAGACCCACAGCGAATATCATCCTCAATGGGGAAAAACTGAGAGCTTTAGCCCTAAGGTCAGGAACATGACAGGAGGTCCACTCTCACCACTGCTGTTCCACATAGTACTAGAAGTCCTACTCTCAGCAATCAAACAACAAGAAGAAATAAAAGGCATCCAAATCAGAAAAGAAGTAGTCTTTTATGACATTCTATGTAGAAAACCCAAAAGACTCCACACAAAAAAAATTGCTAGGACTGATACAGGAATTCATCAAATTCGCAGGATATAAAATCAATGCACAGAAATCAGTTGCATTTCTATACACTAACAATGAGGCAGAAGAAAGAGAAATCAAGGAATCTATCCAATTTACAATTGCACCAAAAACCGTAAGATACCCAGGAATAAACCTAACCAAAGAGGTAAAAGACCTGTACTCTGAGAACCATAGAACACTTATGAGAGAAACTGAAGAGGACACAAAGAAATGGACAAACATTCCATGCTCATGGATTGGAGGAACAAATATTGTTAAAACGTCTATGCTACCCAAAGCAATCTACACATTCAATGCAATCCCTATCAAAATATCAGCAGCATTTTTCACAGAGCTGGAACAACTCTAAAATTTGTATGGAACCACAAAAGACCCCAAATAGCCAAAGTAATGTTGAAAAAGAAAACCAAAGCTGGGAGCATCACAATTCCGGACTTCAAGCTCTATTACAAAGCTGTAATCATCAAGACAGTATGGTACTGGCACAAAAACAGACACATAGATCAATGGAACAGAAGAGAGAGCCCAGAAATGGACCCTCAACTGTATGGTCGACAAAGCAGGAAAGAATATCCAATGGAAAAGACAGTCTCTTCCACAAATGGTGCTGGGAAAATTGGACAGCCACATGCAGAAGAATGAAGTTAACTGACAACTTTCTTACACCACACACAAAAATAAACTCAAAATGGATGAAAGACCTAAATGTAAGACAGGACTCCATCAAGATCCTAGAGGAGAACACAGGCAGCAACCTCTTTGATCTCAGCTGCAGCAACTTCTTGCTAGACACGTCTCCAGAGACAAGGGAAACAAAAGCAAAAATGAACTTTTGGGACTTCATCAAGATAAAAAGCTTTTGCACAGAAAAGGAAACATTTAACAAAACTAAAAGAAAACCTACAGAATGGGAGAAGATACTTGCAAATGTCCTATCAGATAAAGGGCTAGTATCCAAAATCTATAAAGAACTTATCAAACTCAACACCCAAAAAACAAAAAATCCAGTCAAGAAACGGGCAGAAGATATGAACAGACATTTCTCCGAAGAAGACTTACAAATGGCCAAGAGACACATGAAAAAAATGCTCAACATCATTCAGCATCAGGGAAATACAAATCAAAATCATAATGAGATCCCACCTCACACCAGTCAGAATGGCTAAAATTAACAAGTCAGGAAACGACAGATGTTGGTGAGGATGTGGAGAAACGGGAACCCTCCTACACTGTTGGTGGGAATGCAAGCTGGTGCAGCCACTCTGGGAAACAGTATGGAGGTTCCTCAAAAGTTAAAATTAGAGCTACTCTATGACCCAGGAATTTCACTACCAGGTATCTATCCAAAGGATACAAACATAGTGATCAGAGGGGTACCTGCACCCCAGTGTTTATAGCAGCAATGTCCGCAATAGCCAAACTGTGGAAAGAGCCCAGATGTCCATCAACAGATGAAAGGATAAGGAAGATGTGGTGTGTGTATATACACACACACACACACACACATACACACACACACAATGGAATACTACTAGCCACCAAAAAGGATGAAATCTTTCACTTGCAACAACGTGGATGGAACTAGAGGGTATTATGTTGAGTGAAATAAGTCAGAGAAAGACAAATACCATATGATTTCACTCATATGTGGAATTAAAGAAAACAAAACATGATGAACATAGGGGAAGGGAGGGAAAAATAAAATAAGATGAAATCAGAGATGGAGACAAACCGTAAGAGCCTCTTAACTCTAGGGAACAAACTGAGGGTTGCTGAGGGGAGATGGGTGGGGGGATGGGGTAACTGGGGAATGGGCATGAAGGAGGCCACGTGATGGGATGAGCACTGGGTGTTGTATGCAACTGATAAATTACTGAACTCTCCCGCTGAAACTAATAATATACTATATGTCAACTAACTTGAGTTTAAATAAATAATTAAAAACAATCACAGCTGTCTCTCACTTATATTAAATTATCAATAAATTCAGCAATCTTTACTATTATTAGAATATTATGCAGCCACTTAAAATTAAGAACAGGCTGTTCTATAGTTATAGATGTTGAACAATCTCCAAGACTATTGCAAAGTGGGGAAAAAGGAGCAAGACAGGGTGTAAAGTATGCTATTATTTAACATTTTAAAAAAGGAGTACTTGTGTAAATATGCATACCGCCATGGACAGTCTCCACAGGATACATGCGTGGCACGGGGAATGGACTGCCTTCGGTGCAGGGATAAGAAGACTATTTGATTTTCACAGTACAGCCTTTTCTGTCACTCTAATTCTTTGCCTTGTTCATTATTTACTATTCAAAAAATTGGCTGAGAGACAGAAAAAAGCAACGTGGACATTAATCAGAGTCGGGGACTATGCGCGTGGTCTTCCCTAGGGCACAGGGAGTTAGTTTCTGGGTTGCTTTTGACAGCCTCTCTCCCGGCTGCTATCTGTGGCTGGTGCCAGACAGACCATGGACAGTAAGGTCAAGGTGGTGGTCCGGGGCAAAACCCCAAACGTCTGCTAGAAGCACCGCCATCCCCAGAAAAGCCGCTCTACTCCTGCCTGCTTGCGTAGACGTGGTGTTTGTGACGAGTATCCATTTGGTTGGGACTGGATAATCAAGATGGGGGGCCATGCCCATCTCCCGGTCCTCGGGGCCCCGTCGTGTGGAGGAGCTCTGTGAGGGAACTGACGGGGGCCCAGGGGCTGGCACTGGGCATGAACGGCCACAGCACCTGGTGACCCGGAGCAGGCGTCCCTGAAGTTGGCTTTATGGGGAGGCGAGCAGCGTCTCACTGTGGGGCTCATAATGCCGGCACATAAAGCCACATCCTCCGACCTGGCTTTTCAGTGTAATGAAAGTGATGGCTGATTTATTCTTTTGGCCAGGTTGGGGAACATGCCTGATGTATGTCTTATGTCCCACCTGGCTCAGGACTCCAAGTTGAGGGGAGCTCTTTATTGAGCCCCTCAGATACTCCAACAGTTGAGGTAATTCCTTTTATCTCTAAGAAACCCCTAAGACGATGCGTGAGCCTCGTGTCCTGGACGGGGCGGTGTGGATTAGCTGGGATGCTAAGTCAGGGAGAACATCACATCACACCCCACAAAGGCGCACTGGACCAGGTGGAAACCACTAGCGTGCCGCAGAGGCGCTTTCCATGCTTATTCCAGCTTGCGCGATCTCCCGGTGCTGTATTTATTTGTGTGCGCGCCGTTTACCCCGTAGATGGTGGGCATCTTGGGGGCGCTTGCTTTTCTCAGCTTCTTCTCTGGCACCTCGCCTAGCACAGCGCCAGGCGCTCAGCGGGGGCTCAGAAAGCACCTGCTGGAAGAAGGGAAGCGTCTCTTCCAAGAAACCCTCACCTTGCCGGGAAGAGGACAGGGAGGGTTGCCATGGAAACCAGATGGGCATTACTGCCGCCCCGCTCTGCCGCCATCCCCGTTTTGTCCCCCATAAAAAATCCCGCTCTGGCTTGTCAGCCCCCCCTCCACCTCGGGCGGGAACCCGGCACCTTGTCGGAACTGGGCAGCAGGGCACAGGCGTGTGGGCGGGGTTTCCGCCTAGGCTGGCGGACCCCACCCCGGAGGGAGGCGGTCCTCCCAACAACACCTTGACTGCAGCCCCCTGAAACCGACTTTGGGCCTGTGGCCTCCAGCACCGAGAGAGAAGAAGCCCTGTTCTTTGCAGCCCCCAAGTGTGCGGTCGTTTTTTACAGCAGCCACGGGAAACACCTCTCCTCCCTCTCCTGCTCCCCTGAAACAGAGAGCCTGGGGCCAGCTTCTGTCCTAGCACCCTCCTGCCCCACCTAATAGATAAGACACCCAGAGTCAACTGACTGTAAGTGCCCCTGCTGGGACCCGCACCAGGCGGTCTGGCTTCTCAACCCGACATCTAGCCCCTGGGCTCCACCCCCCGACCTTCAGCAGCCTCTGCACCTCCCAGCAGAGCCCTGCAGGAGCTAGTCCCTCATCCAGGCCGGCTGGGACCTCCAGCCTCACATGGGCACGCTACCTGCCGCGTAACTCTTTGGGCTTCTGCTAGTAAGCCACCTCCCCACGCTGGCAGGACTGTCCCACACCTTCCCACAGTCCTCCCCTCTTCTTCCTGACGTCCTCACCTTGTGCGTCACTGAGAAGCATCACACAGGTACGTGCCATGTTCACACCTCCCACCCACACCCCTGCACGCATCTCTGTTCTCTGGACCTTCCTTCCCGGAGGGCCCAGCCCCTCCCAAGTGCTGACCCCGGAGCCCTGGCTCCCACCTTCTCAGTATCCTCTTTCCTGCAACTGTCCCTGCCCTCCGCCCAAACCCTCAGCCTCCCCCTGTGTGTGGAGGAGCGTCCCCAGCAGAAAGCTCAGATCCTCTGGCATCACCGTAAATGTCCTTCTCCAGGTCCTGGGTTCCCCTCAGTCTGCTGCTCCCCACCTCTTCTTCCCTGCACAGCAAAGTGGGGGAGTCACAATGGTTACGGTGGCCCCGTGCTCCCCAAACCCGCTCTGGCCCTCAGCCATGTCCTGGCGGCAAAAACAAGACACCTTCCAGTCCTCACCTGATTGAACTGCAGGCAACATCAGACACGGCTCCGTCACCCCTTCTTCTGGGACCCCTTTTCTCTTGGCTTTCCTGCCCTCACTGCCCTGGCTTCCTGTTACTTTTCTGACGGTGTAAAGGCTGCAGTTCCTGAGGGCGTCCTCCCGCTCCCCTCCCCTCGATGCCACTCTCCACTCTCCGCGGGCTCCCTCCTGGGTCCCCGTCCTGCTACCTCCAGCCCGAGCCTGCATCTGAACAGACATGTCCATCTGGTGTCTCCAGGCATCTTCAACTCACCCAGCCCGGAAGTGCCTCTGATCTTTCCTCAAAACTCAATTCTTCCTCTTCCCTTGTCTTAGGAAGCAGCATCCCCGTAGCTGACCGCGCTTCTCCCACAAAGCCCACTCCCAAGCCGTCAGTGGGTGCTGCTCATCCTCCCTCATCCGTCCCTTGATCCCACAGACCCCCATGCAGCCTGCGGGAGGGACATCACAGAGACCTACACCCTGGGGGTCTTCCTGGGAAAGCGGCCCTGAGTGAGGGGCCCCTGTGCAGCCCAGCTGGACCACGGCCAAGGGACCTGGTGGAGGCCGACTGAACACCGCTCTGCAAGGGTGTCCCCCCCACAGCCGGACACCCTGGGGCGAACTCTGGGCAGCCCATGAGGCCATGTCACACCTGGGAACGTGCTGTGCTTAGTTCTGGGTTGAGTAACGCCGCACCTTCTCACCACCTTAGCTGTGAAATGAACCCTATAACCTCTAATGTACCTGCTGGTGACTCTCCGTCAAGTTTATGGGGGAACCTGCTTCAGGTCATGCTCGCACTGGCTCGGTGCGACCCTCCAGCCCACTTCCGCATGCTCCTATCATGCTGGCCTCATCCCCTTCTAAACCCTCAAGTGCCCATGTACGTCCCTTCCTGAGTTCCGTCCATGTGGCCCCCACCAGGTGCTCATCACTCAGGTCTCAGCTCCCCCGACCCTCCCCTTAAAGGGGCCTCCCGGAGCCCCCACACGAAAGTGAGCCCCTGCTATTCTGTAACAGAGCACCTTGCCCCTTCATAGCCCCTCCACGTTATGGAACTACGGGGGTAGGCCTGCGAGCGTTTGTATTCTGCTCACGTGCTTCCCATGACGACCAAAACCTGGACGATTTGCCAGCATCGAGCCAGGGCCTCCCACGTTTTAAAAATGACTGCACACAGGAGCAAACAACCCAGAAAGAACAAGTAAACTACAGAAATTTGGGGTAAGTCGCTTAATTTCCCTGAAGTTAATTTCCCGCTTAAGTTCCAGAAATGAGAAGGAAAATCACATCTCCGCAGTGTTAATATAGAATAAAAAGGGCGGGGGCACCTGGGTGGCTCAGTCGTTAAGCGTCTGCCTTTGGCTCAGGTCATGATCCCAGGGTCCTGGGATCGAGCCCCGCATCGGGCTCCCTGCTCAGCTGGGAGTCTGCTTCTCCCTCTCCCTCTCCCCCTGCTTGTGTTCCCTCTTTCGCTGTGTCTCTCTCTGTCAAATAAATAAATAAAAATTAAAAAAAAAAAAGAATAAAAAGGGCGCTATGTAAAACAAAACAAAACAACAACAACAACAACAACAACAACAACAAAACATACCCCATGGCCAGCACAGGGAAACCACTCAATACATGGATCTAAAAGCCTCGATTCAACCAATACTCACAGAATGCTGACTCTGTATGAACCATAATTTGGAGACAGTTTAGAAGGGGAAGCTGGTGGTATCAAAAGACAGTGTTGAGCTTCCTTTAAATAACAGGAAATAAACACACTCCTGGACATTCTTCTCTTCTTTTCCTTTGCCTCTTTTGGAAAAATCTAAGTGCAATATTTTTTAAAAGCTGTTTTGTCAATACAACAGTGGATCTGAAAGCACGAAGGCCTGGGCCCAAACCCATTATCACTCGTGTGACCTTAGGCAAAACCAATCAACCTTTCTGAACCTCAGCTTCCTTTCCAGAGCCGCTGTGAGAATTACCTAAGGTCACGGGCAAGAGGCATCTGGTGGTGGTCAGGGCCAGAGCAAGGCCGGAGCTAAGGCACTGTGGGCTCTCCACACTTCTAGAAGCTTCTGAGAGCTGCCAGTTGTGCTGGTTCCTCCTCCCTCTTGTCTCTGCATGCCCAGGGCTGAGCCACCTCCATCATGACAACCATCTAGGAGCCTGACACAAACCACAGGAGAGACCTCTCCCTCATATCCTCTCTGTAAGAGATAGACCATGAAGAAATGATGTCAAAGATAAACAACAGGGCAAACCAAGGAGATGGTCTTTGTTAAAGATAAATCAGCAAGAGAGCGCAAGGTTAGGACTCCGACGGGTCTGAGAAATGAGGCGGCAATCAAGACACCTAATGGCATATTTAGAAGCTCAGCTAAACTTCACGTAAGAATTACAAATAGGGGGCGCCTGGGTGGCTCAGTTGGTTAAGCGACTGCCTTCGGCTCAGGTCATGATCCTGGAGTCCCAGGATCAAGTCCCGCATCGGGCTCCCTGCTCGGCGGGGAGTCTGCTTCTCCCTCTCCCACTCCCCGTTCGTGTTCCCTTTCTCACTGTGTCTTTCTCTGTCAAATAAATAAATAAAATAAAATAAAATAAAAAGAATTACAAATAGGATAAATTGTTTGCTAGAGAAAAAAGCTGTTTTTAGTGGGGAGAGAATCACAGATTTCCATGCATCCTAAGCCCCTGACATTCTGAGTGACATTTTCTTTCTGGGAGCTCCTAAGTCCGACTGTAAGTCAAGATGGAAAGATTCAAAGTAACTGACAATGCTATGCTTAAAAAAAAAAAAAAAAAATCACCGGATCTCTAAAATGAGCATTCAACCATGGAGTCTGAAACAGAACAGGCATTCAATAAACACTGAATGTTGGGATGGGGGAGTGGAGGAGGGGAGGGGAGTTGGGAGGGGAGTGAGGAGGGGAGCAGAGAGGGGAGCAGGGGAGGGGACAGGGGAGTGGGGAAATGGGGGACGGGACAAATGCAGCTCTCCAGCTGAGCACTCTCAGGTCATGCTTAATAATCAATATTAAACATTCTTCGGGCAAAACAAGACTGGTGCCCAAGGAAAAAGAAATATAAAATTCCAGAGCTCCTAGGTGATTTACAAGAATAAAATCTTGGTAACCTCCATGTCCTCAGGGCATTCACACACCAGGAGCAGCAAGCACATTGCAGCCTGTTCATTTCACAGAATGTGGGGCTCCAGGAAGCCCGTGCTTCTTATACGTCATCACTTCTTGAACCAACAACAAAGACAGGATGATTAATACCTTCCATTTGGTACTATTACCATTTATGTTATACACTGTTACTATTATGTGTTACTACTGTGTGTACTATTGTGTAGTAACACATACATGTGTAACATACATACATATGCTAATTACAGCCCTAATTCCTCTGGCCAGAGGTTGTGGGGTATGACCTACTTGCAAATTAAATATCTAGGTTCTGATCACACAAGCCAAATCATTTCAATCCACTTTTCGTTTCCACGTTTTGGAAGAAAACAGACTTTCAGCTAGGAAATACTTTGATAATCACCTGCTTCTACCATTTAATGTAATAAGAGACATTTAACAATCTCTGCCAGTAACCAGCCACCTTTCTCCCCGCTGCCCATCCAATCCTCCCTCCTCCCTCTTGGGTAGTGTGGCAAATTTTAATTTGTTGCCCTTGGCATTCTAAGCTAAAATGAAGGACCACACACGAATGGCTGCACAAAGCTCAGTTAGCCAAGCCGCATGACCCTGGACCCAGAAATGGATGAACAAAGCCCGATGCCCAGCTCTGTGCACGGAAAGCCCTGCTCGTTTGTGGCTGAAGGCCCGACACGGCACGATGGCACTTGGCTGGGGAGGGGCAGCCCTTAGGCAGGATGGAAATCCCTCTGTGCTTAAAACACCCCTCTGCTCATAAAGTGCCATGAGTCGGACATAAGAGAGCTCTTCTCTCAGACCAGTGACCAGGCACTCCTAAGGAAGTAGAAACCGCGCTCTCTGTTTCTGGTGCTCTCTCGGGTCCGTCTCTCCATGCCATGGCACACCATTTCCAGGCTCCCGGGAGACAGGACCAGAGCTGCTCAATCTTGCTGCCAAGCTCCCCCTTTTTCAGTTGCTGTTTGAACCACTCTTGAGAAAGACTCCAAGAAAGGCTGATCTACTTGAATGCGTCTCTCTACCATCTGCTCATCTCCCTTCAAGTCAGTCCCTGCTCTGAGGCAAGACCCAGAGAGGACTCTGCCACCAAGTCACTGTCATATCATTAAACTTTACAGTATCCCCCAGCACTTATGGTCTCCCCAGTCGAGAGATGAAGAAACTGGGGCTCAGAGAGTATTTGTGAAAAACAAACATGGCCGAGATTCCACAGAGAAACCTCAAGTCCTGTCCTGTCACTTACTAGATGTGTGACTATGGATACACCTCTTTCCCCAGAACAGCATCAGATTCTTCAACTAGCAAATACTAAAAAATAAGATGTCCTCCCAAAGAGCATTAGCATGGGGACCAAATTAACGTGTGGAAAAGAGACTCTGCATTTTTAAACACTGCACAAATATAAGGTATTGTATAAAAATATAAGGCATTATAGCTTATCAGCATCGTGTGACTCCAAATTGACAGCAAATAGTCCCCAGGGGGAAGTGCGCAGGTGAAGCTATGCATACTGAACCTAGAATCAGAAGAAGTTTGTCATAAATGGAATCCAGTTTGAGGGGTTCCCATTTGGTCCCATTGCTAATAATCATCAGTATAACAAGAAAGCAAAGAAAGGAAAAATAAAAACCTAATATAACGAATAAAGAATCCTATGTGTTCAGATGGTGTATTTGGTATAAATGGATCTTCCAAAGATCGTGGCCCCAGACTGAGCATCACACTGCTCTCATGAAGGCCTACCCCTCTCATACCTCCTCTCTGTGGACATTCTACAAGCAGAAGACCCAGAGATCTACCAAGCAATAAAACTGATGGATGCCCCCTCCTCTCCCACTCAAACAAGTAAACAGAACCCAGAACCCTAGGGAGGCATCCTGAGTTTTTCCTTCCCCTGCAATGTGCAAACTACACCCCCCTGGGCAGACCTATTCAGCCACATGGCAATCAGTGACCAAGTTTTGTAGGCTCTTCCTGCATATCCCCCTCCTCCCCAAGCCTATAGCACCTGCCCTCATCATACATCCACACCTCCTATAACAGTCTCCCTGGACTTACCCTTCTAAGCCGTTCTCCATTTGTATCCAGACTGGCCTTCAAGAACACGACTCTGCCCATATTAACAGGCCTCTCTCTGGGTCTCCAGTGCCCACTGTGGAGCCTGGCATCCAGAACCCTCCACAGCCTAGCCTCTGCCTCACCCGGAGTCTTCACCTAAGTAACTTGACCCAGGGCACATGGTAGCACAACCCAGATGTAAACCTGATCTAACTCCAGGGACCACTTGGTGGTGCTATGCTCTGTGCTATTTTGGTCCTTGCTTGTGTCCCTGTCCATCTGTCTCACAGGCTGCCCCCATGGCAGGGACTATGCCTGTTCATTGTCTAGAATATGGCTTATACAAAGACGGGTTCTGTTCTTATTAAGAGTGATCCAGGTAATTTAGAAAAACTATCACACTGAAAACAATTAGAAGAGCTAGGCAAAAGCAAAATTAGGTTGAGACCATCCGAGAACTAACAAGAAGTAATAAAAGACAAGGTCAAGACCTAGCAGTACAAATAAATTCAGAGAGGTAGGTAACCCCTTATCTGGGGCCACTCCGTTCTTAAGGGCACCTGCTAAATGCCAGAAGAAGCAGCCCAGGGCTGATAAACTCTGCAGAATTCTCAACAGATCTATAGAACTGGGGAGATAGAAACTCAAGTCCAGGGATTCCAAGGAGAGGTCATCCTGATGAAGTCCCAGAGTCTTCGGTTGGTAAAAATGCCTTAAAAGTAAAGATAAGCCAGAAACAGAGAAGCCCTTAAAGGACCTGAAGCCCTGCTCTGAGTGATCTCAGTCTCTCAGTCTCTGACTGGGTGGAGGTAATCCACAATTACGCCCCTAGCTGCCTGGAAGTGGATAATCTCATCCTAGTGCTCGACTGTCTTCCTAAATGTTCACATACACTGTCAGGCACACAATCAAAACTACCCAGGCACAGGAGGAGACTGGGAAATAAGATCACAAACTAAGAGCAACAACAGACAACAGGCACAGGCCATGGTAAAATAATAAAGTTTCAGAGATTTTAAGATAATTAGGCATCATATGTTTGAAGAGGTAAAAGATAAGACAGAATTTTAGAAGATAACTGAACGCTTAGAAAGGAAACGTATAAAGAAGCCCTCTTTAAATATTTGCCAAAAGGACAGGAGGAAAGGCCAAGCTATGAGCCTTGCCGAGTGAGTCGGCTCGTGGACCGGGACCCCCAGGAGAAGCCCTGAACAGTGCAGCAGCATCCTGATAGGGAGCATGTACCCTGCAGCCAGACTGCCTGGGCTTGAGCCTGGCTCTGTCATTTACTAGTGTGCACTCCAGGACAAGCTCCGCAGCCTCTCTCAAGTCCCCATCCACAAGATGGTAAGAACAGCAATACCTGCTCTGTAGGGTGGCTAAGAGGATTATGAGTTCATATTCATGAAATGTTCAGAACTGCGTCCGGCTCTAGGTTCTGCTGTACACAGGTGGTACATTATAATTATTTGTTAAATAAATAAAAAGAATGGAATTCAGTTCAGCAAACACACTGCCTGGCCTGGCTTCTCTCTCCAGCTGCCTCTTCCTTTATTTCTCTGTACTCAATACCCCAATCCACACATCAGTAGTACCAAGCTACTTTGCTTCACCAAATGCATCTTGCTCATTTCCTATCCTTTCATCTGCCCTTTCTTCCCTCTGCCTGAAGTCTTTCTTCTCTTAATCCACTTGGAAAGCCTACATCCATGCTTCAAGGACAAGTTAAAATATCTCTTCTGAGAAGCATTTGCATCACCCTCTTGGAAGTAACTACTTCCCCTTCATGGCTCAGTTAGTCTGGATTTTCCTTTTAGCATGGTGTTTATCAGACTTTTATGGTCACTTCTGTTTATGTGTCTGTTTTTCCCATGAGCTCATAGCATGAACTATGTCTTATTCATCCCTTTTCCCAAATACTAAGCATAGCAGTAGTTCCACGATGACTACTGAATAACAAATGAATGATTAACTGAATGAATGAATGAATGAATGAATGAATGAAATGTACTCAGTGTTTGCTCTCAGGCCAGTGCTGTTAAAGCATTCATCACATCCAAGCAAGTTTATGTAAGTATATGCATGATTGAGAATTCTTACTCTTCTAAAGCTTGAAGCATGCTTCCGGGGTCCTCTGAAGACAGAATGTCAATCATTTGGTCATTGAGAGCAAGGTCTTCATTGACACCATCGGCTGACGTGAACTGGGAGTGTTCCAGCTTGCTCTCATGATGCTGAACCTGCAGGGAAATTTCAGGAACAACTGAGTGGGCCTTCGTGAATGTCATGTGCTGAGAACGTTGAGGGAAGGCAGGGATCTGCAGTCAGAGAACCTTGCTGGCCCCATCACTTGTGAGCAGGGTAAACTCAGATAAGACACTGCATTTCCCTGGGCCTCCATTTTCTCATCAAAGAATGGGATCATAATTGTAGTAGCCCTGCACAGGGTTGTTGTCCATATAGACAAAACAATGGATGGAAAGGTCTTTGCAACCTGTAAAGACCTATAAAAATATCTCACCAACATCATCGCCATCAGCATCACCACCACCATCATCACCACCATCATCATCACCACCATCACCATCACCACCACCATCACCATCATCATCACCACCATCACCCCCATCA
>NC_058404.1:198473927-198498019 GCF_002201575.2 Neomonachus schauinslandi
CATCATCATCACCACCATCACCATCAGCATCACCACCACCATCATCATCACCACCATCATCCCCATCACCATACTATCATCATCATCATCATCCCCAGCATCATCACCATCACCACCACCAACAGCAGCACCATCATCATCACCATCACTATAATCATCATGCAGAGAGAAATTCCAGTTGGCAGATGGACTTCAACTTCAGGCATCTGGCTGGTTTCTAATCAGAATATAGAATTGTCAAATGGAAGTGACATGGGAGATAATTAAGCCCAACCCAATGATTGGATAGATATATCTGTTTTGTCTTTATTGTTGATTCTGCAAAATGGGTGATAACTATAGCTAATATTTAAGAATTCTTGTCCCTGTGCCTTGTATGTGTTATTATCACAAAACTGTCACAACAAAGTAAGTACTGTTGCCCCATATTACATATAAGAAACCGAAGCTCAGAAGGGTAAAATAACATCATCTGCATTCACACAGCTCATGAGGAGTCAGGGTTGGAGTCTGGTCCCAAATCGATCTAACTCTTAGGGTAGAAGGAGTGAAGTGTTAGAAGAGGTGAAGAAGGCTGTCTTGTATTTTATAGCACACTGTCTCATTGGTTGCCTCAGGCTTCCAAAAATAAAGTAAAATGTGAAAAGAGTTCATTCTGTGAACTTCAAGGGTCTTCAGACCTTAAATCAATGCTTTTCTCTCCTCTCTGCAGGTGTAACGATCAGCCTTTCATCTCCAGGAAATGATTCCTGGTCCTTCATCAAAGCAGCAGGGAAGTTTTGTTCTGTGATGGATAATGGCTTTGGGAGAGAAGCCCAAGGTCTGATGAGAGGGGCCCTTTTCCTCCTCCTCCCTTTTGCCTCCCACGGACACTGTGGGCTGATCTCACTTTGAAATGACCATCCCCTCCTCTGGGAAGCAGACACCAGTGAACAACAGGGACAGGACCTCCAGCCTCCAGACACAGCCCCCAGAAGCAGGTCCAGCCTACACTTGGCCACTTGAAGCAAGTGTTTAACTACATGGGCCTCAGTTTCCTCAATATAAAGTGAGGGGGAGAGATGACAGATGTTCCCTTCAAGGTGCTGAGGCCCTGGGTGACACTGAGTCACAGGAGCTCCAGCCTTCCCGGATGCTTACTCCCCACAGTGCCTTCTGGTGGCAGCTCCGCAAAGCTCATCTCACTCAATGAACTACCACCCTGATTTCCTTCCCGTCTGTGCAACCACTGATGGACCAAGGGCTCGTCCATTCCCTCACACATTTTTTCAGGGCCTTCCAAGCACCAGGCTCCGTACCAGGCAGCGCGGATGGTGGCAGATACCATCTGTTTTCTACCCATGTCCCCTTGCCCTTGCTGCTTCAGTGTCCACTAGCCCAAGATCCACCAGCCAAGACCTACACTTCTTTCCCTAAAGGCTTTCACTGGCCTTCAGAGCCCATGCCAGGGAAATAACATCACCCTCTGTCCGGGCCCCTGCGGGAGTGCTCACAATACTGACTCCTTCTGTGGCCCTCCATCTTGTACATGTCCTCTCTTGGGGCTATGTGTTCCAGGCCCCTTGGAAATTAATATACATACCTTAGAAATGCCCACCAAGGCTGGAAGGGGGAGGCTCATTTAGGACATCCATAAATTTGTTAAAGATAGCATAGTCTCTCCCCCTCCTCATACACGGATGGTTCCATTAGATCTAATGAAAGGGTAGCTGTCAACCAGGAGCACGCGAACTCTTGGAGGTATAAGTGGACCCTTGATCTCACTACAATGCCCTCTTTACCTCCCCTGACTCTATAAAATCTGTGGACTAAGGTCTGGACTTTGTGAGAATAGCTGCACAGTACCTGGATCACCCCCGACCTGATCCCCTGTCAGTAAATTATCCTGAATAAAAGTCTGCATAAAGGGTATGGAGTGGCCTGCTTATTCTCTGGTCTCCAAGTGCCTTTTCAGTGGGGAGGACAGTCCTTCCTCCCCCACCTTCTAACAGCCCCTTTGCCCCCATGTCCTTAACCAATGACCAACAGGGTATGATATATACTCCAGCTCCTTCCCTCCTCGGGTGGGATGACTACTGTCCCCAGAGGTCCCAGGCAGGGTGAAGCTCCAGGGGCCCACAGTGGTAACCTGACCAGCTGCCTACCCTTCCTGCCTCACCTCCTGACCCCACACCAATACTTCCTGGGACCACTCGCCATATAAACTACTTGCATTTGGACCCTGGTCCCAGGGTGTGCTTCTGTGGGAACCCAGAGCAAGACAGGAATACAGAGATTAAGACGTTCACAGACGAACCCAACAGATTAGGAGATGTGCTGGGTGGAGTCTACAGAAGCTAGCGCAGGAACCTGGAGATGGGGCTCCCATCCCAGCCAGAACTATGCTCATGAAGGGCAGAGAGGATCAAAAAGCCTCTGGTGTGAGCGTGGTGAGCTCATGCTCTCAAGGAATGCTGAGTCACTGGGTGGACTGGGTCTGAGGTGGGAAGTGGACAGTGGCAGCAGAAGTGGGCAGAAGCTGGCGACGGGGGATCCCCAAGCTGGGCCGAAGTATCCAGTCTCCCCGAGGATGAAGTGAGTCTCCAAAGACTTGTCAGCAGGGAGTGTGGACCAGGACCTGAATTAGCGTGGCATGAACGCGGAACTGGCCACACAGATAGGTGCTCGGTTATTCAGTCAGACTGCAGGGGCCCTCAACCCTGGCCACCTTCTGGAATCATCCAGGGAGCTTTAAAAACGACTAATGACAGGGGCACATCCTGGGACGTCCAGTCAGAGCCTCTGCATGTGAGCCTGGACATAAGCGTGTGTCTGTCATTTCCCCAGGGATTGGGACATCAATCCAGGGCTGAGACCCATTGAACTGGAGGATAAACGTCAACCTCACATCTACTGCCAATCGAACTACCCTCGAGGAACACAACGTACATGGAGACTCACCTGATGTCCGATGAGCAGGCTTCCCTTCAAACACTGATACCGAGCCATGAAGAAAAGCGTGACCCAGGTCAGCACAAAGGAGAGGATGGAGGCTGTGAAGAATCCTGCCGCATGAAGGCCATGGTTTGGGACAACCTAGGGGACCAGAGGCGGTGGGGGAGGGGTGGAATTGTCCGTGGTCACATTTCACATCTTTCAGTCAGGTCATAAGGAAGAGTTACAGCGGAAGAAGCATGGAGGCAGCGAGATGGGCCTGGCTTTGGGCCCAGCTCTGTCCCACTGGCTGAAACCATCTTGGCCTGAGACCGTCGCTGGACTTCTCTGAGCCTGTTTCCTTATAGCCTGGCTTCCACACAGCACATCTGAAGCACTGAGCAGGACAAACACTGCAAGGAACCCAGCACGATGGCTTGCACAAGTAGGACCATCCACCCCAAGCCTGGCATATGGCAGGCCCCCAAGAACTGTACATTCCTGAATCCATCTGTAACAAACCTAAGGCAGCACTAGGGATCCGTGAGCTGTTTCGAGTCAGGGGCAGAATCTGTAGTGTCCTTCCCTTCTCCCTACACTGTCTGTTCCCCCTTCGCAAGAGCTTTAGAGGGGCAACCCACAGCCCACGCTGGCCTTCAGGACCACGCTGGAGGATGCACAGGGCAGGGAAGCATCACACAGCGGGAGGCGGCTGGCTGCCAAGCAAAACCCAACAACCTGGTTTAACATGCCCAGCCCTCTCTCTCTCCTCAGAGGCATCCTCTGGGCTCCAGCCAGCGAGAGCCTGGGACAAATATGCATCTGTGGCAGGCCAGGAGTGGCTGGCATCAAGCCGCCGTGAGAAGCTGCTAAGTGCTAGACAATGCAGCTTCAGGTTCGAGACCACAGCAGCAGATAGCATCCGATAAGCACTCGGATTGGGTCAGATGGGGGACTGAGCCTGCACTCACACTTAACCATGCATTTGAACCAGGAGGACTTAATGGAAACAGGCATCCCTGTGCCCCACCCTGGACTCCTGATTCACTAGCCTGGGGACAGGGCCTCAGAAGTGGCTTTTCCAAGTTCCCAGGGGCTGCTGCTGTGCTATTTGTCCAAGGAACACACTTTGAGAATGGCTAGGCTAAGGGTTTCACAAGATGAGTCTTAACTCCTTGAATTCTCCCAAAGACACTCTGAACAAAAGAAAGAGCTCTGGATTTTTAATCCTACAGATCTGGATTGAAATGCCGCCTCTGTCAAAACAGTTGTGATACCCTGGATGAGTGACTTGACCTCCAGCAACCTCACTTCTCTTGTCTGTAAAATGGGGATAAAAATACATCCTAGAATGAGGATTAAATAAAATAGTAGTATAGAGATTAGCACAAAGTTTGGCTCATTGATTAATCAACAATTATTTACTGAGTATTTATTGTGTTCCAGGCTGTAAGTTGGGGTTCTTTCTCCATTTGTGTGATTATACTCTTTGTGCGGGCACTAACTGAGTCTGACCCAGGTCCACCTCCTTATTCACAGGTAAGGGGGACCTGTAAACAGGAGAGCGGGTGAAGCCTGGGCTCAGGACTCAGACCACCTGGGTGTGGCACCATTTCTGCCTTATTGGTCATGTAGTATTGGTCAGATGAGTTCATTTCTCTTTGCCTCTGCTCCTTCCCTTGCAAATTGAGACAGTAGCCCTCCAAGAGTTGTACTGAGGATTAAACAAGAATATGCATGAAGTTGAATGAAATCATTAAAAGAGTGTCTGGCTTTAATACTTGCTCACTAAACACCAGTGATTCTTGCCGTGTCTTCCTTTGTGGGCTGTGTAAACGGAGGGAACTCCTTTGGTACAGTAATGGAGAAGCTATATGGTGGCCATTAATGAGTCATTTTATCAGAAGGTGGCCTCAAAAACAGACCTGGACTGAGAGCCTCACATTTTGATAACACTTTCATCCTTTGGAATGTTTTCACCAAAGTGTCATACTCAAAAATAAGAGGGACAAAATATGGGTGTCCATAACAAAAGGCTTTATAACGGTCAGCCCTTTAAGTCAGCAATTTCATGCCTAGGATTCTCTCCTCAGGAAATAATTCAAAAATATGCATAAAGACTTATATACAAGGTTGTTTTGGTCTAGAAATATACACAAAGATTTGTTTATATGTAAGGCTATTTTGCAGAGCATCATATAAAGTAACACAAATGTGTATGGATCCTAAATGTCCTCAAAACAAAGAGTGATTATATCTTAAGTTTCTATAAATTATCCAATCCATATAATGAGCAATTACATAACCATTTTATTATTTTTAAAAAGCACAGTACTGTACGTATGTATACTAGGAAAAAGAGTTCATAACAGAAGTCAAGTGTTTAAAAAGAAAAGCAAATTTCCCTGTGTTACCTTCCCCTATCCACTCTAATCCAGCTTCCCAGGGGCAAATGTCTTAAACAGATACTGATTTCAGTTTTCATGGTTTAGTTAACCAGAATGGTTAGTTAATTTAATACTCTGAAAATTATGCATGTATCTTTATTTATTGATTCATCAAATTACATATTATTAACTGAATTCCTGTTTTGACAGATGTGAATTTAGGTCAGAATTTTTACCTTACAAATTTATAGGGTATGTAACCTATAAATATCCCTTTCTACACTTCCTTCTAATTTTAATGATTATTTTTAGTTTTTCAATTAGCTACTTTTGTACCTTCAAATTAAAAAATTAAACTTCAACTTTTATAGCACTTAATTTAGAGACTATTTCTTGTCTCCTTGTCATCTTACTAAAAAAGACAATGACATTACTGTCCCACACCTGCCTCCAACTTGCCTTTCCCACTTCTTTCTTCCAGAATTTATTATCAATCCAATGAGGGCAAAGTAATAACATTTTAAGACATATGAAATAAAAAATCTTTTTTATATATATATGGTTTTTATATATTTATATATTTATATATACAAATATATTTATATATATTACATATATATTTTTTATATGTATGGTTTATAACATATATATTTTGTTTTGCAACCACAATTCTTCGTGGTTGTTTATAGGTTCATTCCAGAAACTAAAACTAAAAAAAAGTTTTAAAGACATTATTATTATGATGATTAGGAAAATGTTATTCACTGAAGAATAAAGTAAAAAATGTAATCCTGTATTACTATATATCTGCTCCTCAAAGCAGTATATTTCTAATTCAGTCCCTTTTCTTACACTTTATCAATTGTTCAAAATCATGCCACATTTTTAGTTTGCTTCAAATTGGACTGACACTCCTTTTCCTGTAACTTTTTGTTTTTCCTGGAGTTTCTCATTGCCTTTCTTTTTCCTTCCTGTTATATAGCATTTCCTTAATGATACTATCTGTTGCAGGGAGTGGATTCTTTTTTCTTAAACTCATCATTCCCAGAATGCTTTGACACTCTGATCTAATTAGGACTGGTTACTTTCCAGGCTTGCTGCACTCCTGTCATTTGGAGCCCTCTCTTCACAGCTTTCTGTATTGTCACACATTATTCATTAAAGAAAAACTATGTTTCTTGGGTCCCATTTCTTTCTTTTCCTTGGATGCTTTTTTTTCCCATGGAGTATTCGCAGTATTTATTTATTCTCAAGTTAATCTGCTTAGAAAAGATTTTTTATTTCATATGTCTTAAAATGTTATTACTTTGCCCTCATTGGATTGATAATTTGGCTGAATCTATAACTCAAGGTCCAAAATAATTTTTCTTTAGAACACTGGAGGTACCATCCCACTGTCTTCTGGCATAAATGTGTCTGATGACATCTTAAAAGGATCTGTTTTTGCTTTCTAGGAATTTTAAGTTTTCCTTTTTCCTTTGGAGTTCTGAATATTTAACCATTAAAATTTTTTAAATAATATTTTAAATTATAATAAAACACACATAACATAAAATTTATCATCGTAACCATTTTTCAGTGTACATTCTAATAGCATTAAGTACAATCACATTGTTCTGAAATCCCCAGCATTCACCCCCAAATCTTTGTCATCTTACAAAACTGAAATTCTGTTCCCACTAACACACTCCCCCTTCCATCCTCCCCCCAGCTCCCTGCCACGCATCATTCTACTTTCTGTCTCTATGAATTTGACCCTCTAAGAACCTCATGTAAGTGTTATGACAGAGTATTTGTCTTTTTTGATTGGCTTACTTCACTTAGCATAAAATCTTCATGGTTTATCCCTGTTGTAGTATGTGTCAGAATTTCCTTCCTTTTTACAGTTAAATAAAATTCCATAGTATGTGTATATATTTTTTGTTTATCCATTCATTCACTGAATGGACACCTGGGTTGCTTCCACTTTTGGCTATTGTGAATAATGCCGCTACAAACATTGGTATACAGATATCTCTTTCAATTCTTTTGGATATATACCCAGAAGTGAAATTACAGGATTATATAATTCTATCTTTAATTTTCCGGGGAACAGCCAAGCTGTTTTATCTTATTTTTTTGATAGTTACCATCCTAATACGTATGAGGTGGTATCATCATGGTTTTGATTTGCATTTCCCTAATGATTAGTGTCTTTTCATGTGCATACTACATATATGTATATCTTCTTTGGAGAAATGTCTGTTCAAGTCCTTTGCCCATTTTTCAATCCTAACCTAACCCCCAATGTGATGGTATTAGGAGTTGAGGCCTTTGGGAGATAATTAGGTTATGAGGGTGGAGCCTTCATGAATAGGATTAGTCAGTCCCCTTATAAGGGAATGAAGAGGCCAGAGCTCTTTCTGCTCTTTGCCATGGAAAGATACAATGAAAAGATGGGCATCTACAAACCAGTAAGTGGCTCTCATCAAACACAATATCTGCCAACACTTTGATCTTGCACTGCCCAGCCTAAAGAATTGTGAAAAAAAAAGTCTGTTGTTTAAGCCACTCAGTCTATAACAATATGCTATTGTAGTCCAAACTGACTAAGATGACAAGAGTTTTTTATATGGTGTGAATGTTATTTTCTCCCATTCCATGGGCTGCCTTTACAATCTGTTGATTGTACCCTTTGATGCACATAAGTTTTTAATTTTGATGTAATTCAATTCACCTATTTTTTTTCTTTTGTCATTTGTGCTTTTGGTGTCATATACCAAAAAATCATCACTAAATCTGATGTTATGAAGTCTCCCCTATGTTTTCTTCTAAGGGGTCTTACTCTTAAGTCTTTGATTTACTTTGAGTTAATTTTTGTAGAGCCTCAGAAGAATAAACATTGCTAAAATGTCTATGCTACCCAGAGCAATCTATACCTTCAATGCCATCCCGATCAAAATTCCAATGACATTTTTCAAAGTGCTGGAACAAACAATCCTAAAATTTCTATGGAATCAGAAAAGACCCCGAATCGCCAAGGAAATGTTGAAAAAGAAAAACAAAGCTGGTGACATCACGTTGCCCGATTTCAAGCTATATTACAAAGCAGTGATCAGCAAGACAGCATGGTACTGGCACAAAAACAGACATATAGACCAATGGAACAGAATAGAGAACCCAGATATGGACCCTCAATTCTATGGTCAAATAATCTTCGACAAAGCAGGAAAAAATATGCAATGGAAAAAAGACAGTCTCTTCAATAAATGGTGCTGGGAAAATTGGACAGCCACATGCAGAAGAATGAAACTCGACCATTCTCTAACACCATTCACAAAGATAAACTCAAAGTGGATGAAAGACCTCAATGTGAGACAGGAATCCATCAAAATCCTAGAGGAGAACATAGGCAGTAACCTCTTTGACATCGGCCACAGCAACTTCTTTCAAGATACATCTCAAAAAGCTAGTGAAACAAAAGCAAAAATGAACTTTTGGGACTTCATCAAGATAAAAAGCTTCTGCACAGCAAAGGAAACAGTCAACAAAACAAAGAGGCAACCCACAGAATAGGAGAAGATATTTGCAAATTACACATAAAGGGTAATTTGCAAATATCAGATAAAGGGCTGGTATCCAAGATCTATAAAGAACTTCTCAAACTCAACACTCAAAAAACAAATAATCAAGTCAAAAAGTGGGCAGAAGATATGAAAAGACACTTCTCTGAAGAAGACATACAAATGGCTAACAGACACATGAAAAAATGTTCATCATCATTAGCCATCAGGGAAATCCAAATCAAAACCACATTGAGATACCACCTTACACCAGTTAGAATGGCAAAAATGGACAGGGAGAGAAACAACAAATGTTGGAGAGGTTGTGGAGAAAGGGGAACCCTCTTACACTGTTGGTGGGAATGCAAGTTGGTACAGCCACTTTGGAAAACAGCGTGGAGGTGCCTCAAAAATTTAAAAATAGAGCTACCCTATGACCCAGCAATTGCACTACTGGGTATTTACCCCAAAGACACAGATGTAGTGAAAAGAAGGGCCACATGCACCCCAATGTTCATAGCAGCAATGTTCACAATAGCCAAACTGTGGAAAGAGCCGAGATGCCCTTCAACAGATGAATGGCTAAAGCAGATGTGGTCCATATATACAATGGAATATTACTCAGCAATCAGAAAGGATGAATACCCAACTTTTACATCAACATGGATGGGACTGGAGGATATTATGCTAAGTGAAGTAAGTCACGCAGAGAAAGTCAATTATCATATGGTTTCACTTATTTGTGGAACATAAGGAATAGTATGGAGGACATTAGGAGAAGGAAGGGAAAAATGGGGGGGGGGAATTGGAGGGAGAGATGAACCATGAGAGACTATGGACTCTGAGAAACAAACAGGGTTTTAGAGGCGCGGAGGGAGGGGGGATTGGTTAGCCCGGTGATGGGTATTAAGGAGGGCACATACTGCATGGAGCACTGGGTGTTATACGAAAACAATGGATCGTGGATCACCACATCAAAAACCAATGATGTATTGTATGGTGACTAACATAACATAATAAAATTAAAATTTTTGTAGATCCTGTAAGGCAAGGGTCCAACTCCATTCTTTTGTGTGTGTAAATCCAGTTTCCCAAACATCATTTGTTGAAATGACTTTTCTTGCCCCATTAGTCTTTCCACCCTTGTCAAAAATCATTTGACTATCCATGCAAGGGCTTTTCTTAGGCTCTTGATTCTATTCCATTGGTTTATATGTCTGTCTTTATGACAGTACCACACTGTTTTGACTATTGTAGCTTTGTACTAAGTTTTGAAATCAGGAAGTATGGGGCCTGCAGCTTTATTCTTTTTCTTTTCTTTTTTTTTTTTTTTAAAGATTTTATTTATTCATCTGAGACACAGAGATAGAGAGAGAGAGAGAATGAACAGGGGGAGAGCAGAGGGAGAGGGAGAAGCAGGCTCCCCGCTGAGCCAGGAGCCCAATGTGGGGCTCGATCCCAGGACCCTGGGATCATGACCTGAGCTGAAGGCAGAGGCTTAACCATCTGAGCCACCCAGGCACCCCAGCTTTATTCTTTTTCAAGATTTTTTTGATTATTCAGGTTCCTTTGAAATGCCATATGAATTTTAGGATGGGCTTTTCTATTTCTGTAAAAAAAAAAAAATGCCTTTGAGATTTTGACAGCAATTGCACTGAATCTGTGTATCACAGCATTATGAAGTCTTCCAATCCATGTGCACAAGATGACTTTCCATTTATTTGTGTCTTACCCCAGCAGGGTTTTGTAGTTTTCACTGTACAAGTCTTTCACGTCTTAAGTTTATTCCTAATTATTTTATTCTCTTTGATGCTATAGTGAATGAAATTGTTTTCTTAATTTCCTTTTTGGATTGTTCATTGTTAGTGTGTAGAAATGTAACCGATTTTTGTGTGTTGAATTTTTAATACTATTTAAAAATACTTATATACTAATGTAACATTTTTAAAGAAGGTACAAAATGGGTATTAAGGAGGGCACGTGTTGTGATGAGCACTGTGTGTTATATGCAACTAATGAATCGTTGGACATAATAAAACATTTTAAAAATTGAAAAAAATTAATTAATTTTAAAAACTGTATACATAGAAAAATCCCAATTTAATTAGAACAAAAATAACATATATGCACACATGTATATATATAACCTATGAAGAATATCCTCTGGAATTCTGCTGAGTGATTGCTTAATGAGTTTCTTCTTTGTTTCTGTGTTTTCTAAGATCTCTACATGAGCATGTATTACTTATATAACCAGGAAACAACAAAAAGAATAATAAATATTTTTTAAAGGTAGATAAGGCAATGCAGCACTCAGATCCCCCTTCGAGGAAAGACTTGGTGCCCAGCTATGGGCAATGTGGCCTGTAGAGAGCCTCCAGCTTCATGGTCTAGATCAGCTGCAGAGAGCCACCTCACCTGAGGTCATGCCCTTCCTGTAGACAGCCTACACCTGGTAACAGAGCATGGCAGAAGCATAATGGCCAGCCATTTAGCCTGACAAGTGACACTCAGACAGGCAAAGCTTGATCCAGTGTTCACTGCCAGGTGAGGCTTTGTCAGCCCAGATCACAACTTGCCCAGTCCTCTTTTGCCCAATCCCACTTCCTCCTTCTTCCCTTCATGGGTGGTCACTGATTGTGTTGGGGGGAGACCCCACAACCACCCCAAGTTTGATGATTCATCAGGAGGATTCACAACACTCAGCCTATAGTCATTCTCACAGCTATGATTTATTACAGGGAGAAGATACAGAGCAAACTCAGCATAGGGAAAAGGCACATGGGGTTAAATCCTGAAGAAAGAAGAAGCAAGCTTCCAGAGTCCTCTCCCAAGGCCATCACACAAGACTTGTTTAGTTCCTCCAGCAATGGGTGTAACAACACAGCAAAGCTCATGACAGACAGTGCCCAGGGCTTTTATCCAGGACTGGTCACTTAGGCACCCTCTCCCTAGCATGTACCAAAGTTCCAGACTCCCAGAATGAAAGCAGGCCTTAAAAATAAAATATATTGTTTATAATATATTTATATACATTTATTTATATTTATAATATAATAGCTTCAGCACAGTGAGCCACTCTTATCAGTTTGGGGAATGGTGGCAACTGTCCTGAAATCCAAGTTTGCAGACATTGACCAAGGGCTAACCTTGCAAGCAGGCCTTTCTAAGGAGGGCAATCTCAGGCCAGATATATTAACTCTTTTCTGCATGCTGGTAAACATATTATACTCTAAACTCTGTCTCAGCATCTGCTTCTAGAGAAGCCAATCTGCTACTAGTTTAATTAGGAATGACTGTAGATTATGAGAACATTAAATGTATTACTTAGGGGCTAGAAGACAACAAAAGCAGTCCTCATTCCTTTGGTAACAATGAAGGCTGTAGTCAAGGTTAAATTTTTCTCACAGACAAACAAGGCCAACCTGACCCTCAAGAGAGTCAAAGCCAAGTTAAGTCAGAAACAGGAGCTTTGGTCCAGACATTTATTGGAACCTGAATCAAAGAGTAATGCCACATATGACTTTTTCGGCTATTGATCAATCAACCTTGGTCCAAAGATGCTGTTATGAAATACGGTCAGGGAACCAGTTCTGTTCCCATATTTGAATATCCTCCTGATTCTAAATATTACATTTTAATTAACACCAAAATGACACGCAAATTCTCCATATGTGCTGGAAATAGCCCTCTTTGCCCTGATATGTATACCTACTGGATAAGGGAAAAAAACCAATACACTGTATAAACATGAATAGCATTGCACCGAGGATACATTAAAATATTGATGGAAAGGAAACAAAAAATCTGTGTCTAAAGAGAACAAAGGGGATATTGATTAGCAATTTGTTTTCAAGATTTCTCTTTCACAGAAGGCAAGGGCTTTTTTTTTTTTTTCCAGCTTTAGCAAGAAGAATGGGGAGATACAAGGAATTAATGGCATCTGATCACCAAAAACACACTAGTCCCTAGGCTAGGTGCATGTAATGGGTTTAATTGTGTCTTCCAAAAAGATATGCTGAAGTCTTAACCCCCAGTACCTATAAATGTGACCATATTTGGAAATAAGGTCTTTGCAAATGTAATCAAATTGAGTTCATATTGGATTAGGGTGGGTCCTAAATCTAATGAATGTTCCTTATAAAGACAGGGAAATGTGGAGACAGATTCACACAGAGAGGTCCATGTGGCCATGGAGGCAGAGACTGGAGTGATGTAGGTACAACCAAGGAAGGATTTCCAGGAGCCACCAGAAGCTAGGAAGAGGCAAGGCTTCTTCTCTAAAGCCATCAAAGGGAGCACAGCTCTGCCAACACCTTAATTTCAGACCTCTAGCCTTCAGAACTGTGACAGAATAAGATTCTGTTATTCTAAGCTCCTCAGTTTGTGATGATTTGTTAGGGCAGCCCCAGAAAACTAATATGGTATGATATATGCTTTGCATCATTCAATCTTCAGCAATCCTGTGGGGGATGTATTATCTCCATTCTATTGATAGGTAAATGTAGATGGAAAGAGATTAAATAATCAAAGTCCATAACTAAAAAACCAGAGCTAGCCCTGTTTGACTCCAAAGTCCATGCTCTCCACCCATTAGATCACACTGCTTTTATCCAGGGAGTTGTGTGGTTTTCTAAAAACATTTTTAGTCCCAACCTCCCACACCATGGTAGAAGTTACCTGCCTGATTGATGAGAACCAGAAACAAAGACTAGGACAGAATTATACGCAGGCAGGGTCCCACTGTACTGTAAAAGGTAGAAACAGATCTTTCTATCTCCTTCTGTCAGTCTTCTCCTTTCCTACTTCATGAAGTAGAACTGGTCAACTGGGTCAGGCCACCATGCTTGTCTTCTTCTTACCACCTCCACCTTCTCTGAATCTCCACCTGAAGTCTTGCCCTCCTTCGGCCATTCACATGGCCAAGAGAATTTGAAGAGTAGAGGCGATGTGGCAGGTCATGGGAACAGGACCTGACACCGATGCAGGAATGAATGCCTGTTATCTAGGAAGAGGGCAAAGGTAGGGCAAGCTCTACAGATCCCGCCATCTTTCTCCCTTCTCTCTTGCAATCCCTACTTTCTGCTACCAAGTGATAAGTGCATGTAGGTAGAGATTGCCTGCTAGGGGCAGGTCCACTCACAACTCCCACTTTCTTCTTTCAATCCTCAGTATCAGTGTTGCTAAATTAAGCTAGGTCTTGCTCACCTGACCTGCCCAAAATGCCTCTGGCTCTTCAAATTTCCTCTTCCATGTAAATGGCCAAAGGAGAGTAAGATCTTAAGATGTAGCTTTATGGGAAGAGGGAGGCTCCATATAATCACTACCACCTTTGTTATCATCATCACTTTCACCATGATCATCACCATAATGACTATCATCATCCTCACCATCACATCACCATCATCACCATCACTATCATCATCACCATCATCCTCATCATCACCATCATCATCACCACCACCATCATCATAGCTGACATGTACTGAGCAGACACTAAGTGCCAGAGTGGTTCCAAGTGCTTTACATGCATTAATCCATTTAATTCTCACAATACCATAAAATGGGCACTGTTTTAGTCTACATTTTACAAATTAGAATGCAAAAGTACTAAGAAGTTAAATAAATGGCCCAAGATCACAGAGCTAGTCAATAGTGAACTTGGGATTCACACCCAGCAGTCCGGGCTAGTAGCCCTCATACCACAGCTGCCTCTCTGGGGCTCGGGCTCTGGCCTGGCCTTTTACCAGGAGCCCTGCATTGGGTCATCAGGGTCTTGGGCCACTGTGAACAGTGATTCCTATTCTGAGTATACAGCTCACTCTGCTGGACTGACTGGTAGGGCAGGATTTTAAAAATCTCCCAGTGTCTGGCCAAAAGTTTTTACAATCCATTCCTCAAAACTATTCTTAAACATCAATATCTTTATTGAACTTCTGCCAGAGGCCAGGCCTTACTCCTTTTTTAGTCTTTGAAACAATACTTTAAACTCAGAATTCTTACGTCCATTTCATATGTGCAGAAACAAAGCTTTGCTATAACTGTGTTTGCTAAAACTCTGTATTTAAGTGGAGAGTTTCCTGAAACTCTCTCTTTAAGTGGGCTACCAGGGTTAACTCTGCACTCGGATGTGGTGGTAAACTTTCTTGACATCTAGTTTATTCAGTGAGCCCAGGGCTGCGTGCTGGAAGGACAAGGGGGAATTTTAGAAAGTTAAATCTAGCTACTTCGTGACATCAGCCTGGAGGAGGACAAACTGGATGTGACAGCTAAGGAAGAGAGGATGAGGACATGAAACAAGGCTGCAGAAAGCAGTAGAACATGCTAGTAAAGACTGAGGCTCTACTTGGGGGGTCAGCTCTCAGCTCTACCCCCTACCACACCGTGGCCTTATAGAAGGGCCTCCCCTTCTATAAGCTGCAATTTCCCATCTGTAAAATAAGGATTAAAATAGTGCCTATGGTTCCTTGCTAAGTTAAACACAGAATTACCATACAACCCAGTAATCTGGTCCTGGGTGTATACTCCAAAGAACAGAAAACAGGTGTTCAAATAAAAATCTGTACCTGAATCTTCACAGGGGCACTATTCACAATAGCCAGAAGATGGGGCAAGCCCAGAGGTCCACCACCTGATGAAGAGATAAAGAAAATGTGGTCCACCCGTACAAGGAATAAGATTCAGCCATAAAAAGGAATGAAGTACCAATAAACGCAACAACATGGATGGACCTCGAAAATATCATGCTAAGGAAAGAAGGTGGACACAAAAGGCCACATTGCATTACATGAAATGGCCGGAACAGGCAAATCTATAGAGACAGAAGGCAAATTAGTGGTTGCCAGAGACTGAGGGTGGAGGGGAGAATGGAGAGCAACTGCTCAATGGGAAGAGAGTTCCCTTTTGGGGTGATGAAAATGTTCCAGACCTAGACAGTGGTGCTGTCTGCTCAACACTGAACATACTAAATGTCAATAATGGTAAATTCCATGTGTGTGTCCTTTACTACACACACAAGATAGGGCCTACTAGCTAGGGATGCAGGACACAGAGATCAGTCAGTAAATCTGAGCTATTACTGCTACTTCTGGCAGGCTGGAGGGAAAGGTAGAAATTAGGGGAATATTTAGGTGACAGAGTCCACAGGACACAGTGACTGAGCATGGAACGAATGTGTGGGATGCCAGAGATAGGGGCCAAAAATGTCCCTGGATGTCTCACTTGGGAGGCTGGGTGCTGGTGGGGCCTACGACCACAGGGACAGGTGCAGAAATTTAAGCACTTAGAGCACTAGAAATCAGCCCTGAGTTAATCATACTTTTGAGATTTCCTCCAGAAATCTTGCAGCCAAATTTCATTGATAATTATTATAAGTACAGATTTCAAAGAGCCTATTTACCATAAACTTCATTAACGAAAGAATAAGGAAAGAGAAGCGGCTCAGTGATCCCAGCCTCCTCATCCCCAGGCCCTAACTTTCCCGCTTGTCTCTGACAAAGAATCATGTGCTATTACCATCTCTTTAATCATGTATTAGGTGAGAGCAGATTCCTTTGATGAGTTCTATCACTGCATTTATGAAGAGCAATGCTGGACCAAAAAAAAAAAAAAAAAGCCTTTCAAAAGGAATGCTTTCAATGCTTATAATCCAACAGCAAGTTATAAAAGCATGAGGAGGAGTTGTTTATACAGTTTGACTTCAATTATGTAATAAATAAATTCATAGACTTATAGAAGCAAGAAGCCAACATGTTAACAATGGTCCTCCAGTGGTGGGATTATGAGGTAATGTTATTTTATTTTTCCAACTTTCTCTGTGAGTGTCTGCGTAATATAGAGGGGGCATTTACTCTAAATGTCCACAATGGACATATATTAAATCCTACCCACCTACCCCCAAAAGACAGAAAAAGTTTGGAGAAAAGAGAAGACCATACAGAATTTCTCTGGAAGAGATTTCAGGAGTAATTTAGTTGAAATCCTTCACTCTGAGCTAAAGATCCAAGAAGCAGAGGGGGTCAGTGACTTGTGGACTTTTGTCCCACAGCCCTTGAGGGCAGAGCCTCTGGGCTTTCCAGCTGGCAATTCTGAAAAGAGTGAGAGTTTAGGAGTAATCACTGGTAGAGGGAATCACACTTATTAATGTAGCTTTGCTAAGGTACCAGTCTCATGAAGAAGTGGATTTGAGAACAAATTGCCCAGCATGACTCTTCGTTAACATAGTCATCAAGCTTCAGGACCCTGGCCAGTTCCCACAGCCTCTCCAGACCTGATTTTTTTTTTCACTCTCTAGGAGAAAGTGAAACTAAATCATCTGTAAAGTCTCTTCCAGGGCAAAAATTCTATTCTGATGTCACAAAAATGTATTAAATGCCAACCAGGAAACTAATCTCAATGTCACAGACTGACAAGGCTTATCAGATGTCCCAATGTCGTGGGATCCCAGCCAAGGGTGTTACCAGCACGCCTGGAGGTTTAGGAATCAGAGGTGCAGAAGTTGGTCAGGCTCCTGCAGGATGTTGTCCAAAGCACAGGTAAGAAAAGAACAGCATATGCAAAACAGTGTGCAGTGTGGAAAACACAGAGACCCAGCAGCACCAGGAGATAGCAGTGGCCAACTTTTCTGATGGCTCCTGAATATTAACCTGAGGTAATTGGGCTTAATCCAGTAGGCAATAGGGAGTCCCTCCAGAAAGGGAAAAGCAAGCAGGTTTGTGTATTAGAAAGATCACTACAGTGACGACGATGGGCTAGAGGAGAGTAGGGCTGGACAAGTAGGAGGCTGGTGCAGTGATCCATACAAGAGGTGACACAGGGAAGGTAGACGTGATGATGTGTGATTGCACACCTCCCATCTTCTGAGTGCAAGTCAACGAGCCATGAGATTCTGCGCAGTTACACGCTCCCTCTACTGTGCTCAAGGGTACACACTGTAAATTTCTGTGTTTGAGAAATTCTCATGTCGCATAGCTATCTAATGACACTTTCTTTTTGTTATTAATAGAAGCTCTTTATATATCAAAGACGTCAATCCTTTTTTATGTCTGTTATAAGTATTTTCCCAAATTTGTCACTTACCTTTCTTAATGTTGTTTTTAAATGTCAAGTTTTCAACTATTTGTGTACTCAAAGCCATGGTTTTCCTTCGTGCTTTTCTTCATATCATGCGATACTGACCTATATTTACCTTTTAGAAATTGTTTTACTGAGATTTTAACCTGATGAGGGAATTCATCTTTATTTTTCTTCCAAAAGATCCAGCCAGTTGCCCATAAATTTATGAGTGATACATTCTTTTCCCACTGATTTGAAATACCATTTTATTATATGGACATCTGTGTACATTCTCTATTCTGTCCCATTGGTCTGGCTTTTCTTGAGTTGCATACTGTATTAATGTAGCTTTATAATTCTTTAATATCTCCTAGGGCAAACCCTCCCACATTACTCTTCATTGTCACAATGTTCTCATCTAGTTTCAGAAATTTATGTTTTCAGGTGAAACTCTGATTAATTTGATCACCTATCTCCCCCCAAATCCTATTAAAATTACTATTGGAACTGCATTCTACATGAATTTGGGAGATGTAACAGTTGGTTTAAATGTCTCTCTCTTGATGAGATCCAAGATCCTTGTTCTCCAGGTCCCTGCCCTGGCGCCCAGCCCTTTCGAGGGCATATGGGATCAACACAAGAAGTTGTGGGGAGCTCCAACACAACCTGAACACCAATGTCCAGCACGTACGGTGTGATCTTTTTTTCCTCCCAGACTCTTCATGCAGCAGACAGAAAGGGCAAGAGGACTTCGTGATACGAAATGGGAAGCAATTTCCTGGGGCCTTGCCTTCCTTGGCTGACACCTGCCAGTTTCACCCTCAGGAATGTAACAGAAAACAAAGGAGCCGATGGATGGGGGTCACGATTCACGATTATCACAAAACACCTGCAGAGGGGTGGTGTCTGCACGTGCATATAATAATAATAATAACAGCAAAGACAGCGGCTGACGTTTACTGAGCACTTACAAAACGCCAGGCACTGTGCTGAGTGCTTTACACATATCAATCCATTTACTTTGACGACCACCCTAGGAAGTGGGAACTATTATCACTCATTTCACAGCTAGGACACTGAGGCTCAGGGAGGTAAGGAACATACTCGCAGTCACATACAATCAGTGGGCAGGCAAGGATTCAAAGCTAGGCCTTTGGTCCAAGAACTTGCTGTCCCCACAACACTGTAAGGCCATCACATTTATATACCTCATCTTCCCGCTCAGTGGTGATCTCCCTGAATGTGGTCCACAGCGCAGGGTCACCTGGACCAGGGGCTGTAGGGCTGAAATCCAACCCAGTTCTCCATTGCCAAACTGTGCGTCCAGGGGTCCGCGCCCCAGAGCAGGTACCTACTCCTGTTGCCCTTGAAGGCAATGTGTGGGCGGGAGGCTGTCCCGAAGACCAGGGTGTGGCCCATCTCCAGCCACATGAGATGGCCTGGGGCATGGGGGAAGGGCTCATTAATATCAATTAAGTGAACGTTCTCTCTGACTTCTATTACAACCCCGCAGCAACCAGACACCTACCCCACCTCGAAGCAATCACCGGCATTGATGACAGTCAATAATCAGCTCAGTCAAGGGATATTTACCTATTGAGTACCACTCAGAATGTAAGGCACAGAACGGGGCACAAGGATGAAGCGGACATGGCCCCACCCTCCAGGAGGGCACAGACCAGCCAGGAGGATAGCTGCCACCTGTCTTCCTGAATCCCCCGCCCTCCCCCCACCATAAATCCTCCCTTTGTTACAGCCAGACCTGGATTTTGTTTCCATCTCTTTGGGGCAGGGATTCAGCTCCCCAGGAGGTGGTGTGGCCCACTGCCCAACAACAGGGCTCTGGAGCCAAAGTGCCTGTGTTCAAATCCTGGTTCCAACCCCTATGAGGGAAGCACACACACAGCATGCCCAAGACTGCTATCCTCTGAGAGGCCAGCATGCAAGGCGGGGCCTTGGCTGGCCTCTAGAAACTTGGATTTCGGGAGGGTTCCCACCATTCCCTGATAAGAGTGGCTCACTGCACCTAAGCTGTCGTGCAAACAACGTAGTTTACACTGAACACACTGCTCCCAGGAGTCTGGAACCATGGTATGTGCCACACAGAGGATGCCGTGTGCCCAGCCCCCAGTAAAAACCCTGGTGCTGGTCTCTGATGAGCTGTGCTGTCACACTCACTGCTGGACAACTCTGCATCCTGTGTGACTCCCACCGGGAGAGGACTCTGGAAGCTGAGGCCTGATGTCTTGCAGACTTCGCCCCGTGCACCTCTGCCCTTTGCTGATTTTACTCTGCATCCTTCTCAGTAATAAATCAGCCATGAGTATGACTATACATGGAGTCCTGTGTGTCCTCCTAGTCAATCACTGAGTCTGGGAGTGGTGCTGGGAACCCTGACACACTAGCTGGGTGACCTCGGGCAAATTACTTGGCCTATGGGTGCCTTGGTTTCCCCATCTATGAAATGAAGGTGATTTAAAAATAGAATCTACCCCCAGGATTGCAGTGAAGACCACACAATTCAGCGTATGTCAATTGCTTAATGTCTGGCCCCAGCAGGTGCTGAAGCAATGCAAAGTGCACTTACAAGGTGAAGAAACACCTTCTTGCCCAGATGGAGGGGCCATCCAGGCAACTACCCCGACAGCCTCTGGCTACACTGGGGGACCCCACACTGCACAGTGGTCTGCGCTCCCAAGGCCAGCAGTCGCCCCCTCCCTTTGGCTCTGAGGACAGCCAGACACCAACACACCAGAGTCAGAAAAAGACACACTGGGGGGCACCAGGGGGCCGTCCAGCTCAAGTCTTCGCTCTTACCTTTATCTTTTCTGCTGTTATGGTGAAAAGGGCTTTTAGCTGGGTTCTGTTCTAGAAGAAGAAAAGAGAAAAGAAAACACTTTCGTCAACAGGTGTTGGGGCCTGACACAGAGGGTATCATTTTGTGTATCTGCAACCCGCGGTGTCTGGAGCTGCAATAGGCCTTTGACTGTTGGGGGCTGGGGCTTGTGGGGGTCTGAAAGTCCCTCCAGGGGGTAAGGTCTGTGGACTTGCAGGGCCTCCTTCTCTCCTGGACGCTTGTGTGAATCCAAACACCAGTTTCCCTAATTGGCGAGAAAGCATGGGCCATGTGCCCTCTGGGGAAACGCCGGGGTTTGGGGTCAGCCAGACGGGGGCTGAGGATGGACTCTAAAGCTCAGCAGCCACTCGACAGAGCAGCCAACCGCTCGACCTCTCTGGCATGCTTCTTTCAGGAAAGGTGCAGACAACAGCAAGCGGGGGCTCTGCTGAGGCCACCTCCCAATGTGATGTGCCCCTCCCCTAAGTCCCAGCGCCCCATGGGTCTGTTCCTCCTGCCTTCAAACCTCCTCTGCTCTACGCGAAACGGAAGGGTGTTAGGCCAGCTATCTGTCCAAGCACGCAAGAAGACGCCCCGTAAGAACACACATCGTCCCAGGGACGCAGGTAGAAGATCTGACAACTGAAAGGCAGTACAATGCCGCGGTTAGAGCCGGCCTGCCTGGCCTCACACCTGGCCCCATCGCTCACCAGCAATCTGACTTCAGGCAAGGCATTGACTTCTCTGTGCCTCCGTTTTCCCATCTGTAAAATGGGAATCCTATTCAACTCAGTACGGTTGCTGTGAGGATTAAATTAGCTAATCTAGAGTCTGGAAGTGTGCCTGGCACAGGGAGTGAGCCCTGAAAGTGTTCCTGCTGTCGGCCGTAGTCGGTGGTGGCCGTGGTGGTGTCCGTGTGTATAACCCGGCCTCAAGGCTTGGAGCGTGAAGTCCAGTGAGCGAGGCAACCCCTGTTCATTCCAACCCGGCCGCGGTCCATCCAAGGTGGAGCCCCGACCCGCGCCCCAGAGTTCTTACCATAACAGCGCTAGGGCAGCCCAAACCCATCATGGGCCAGCGGGACACCCTAGTGGAGGCTTCGAAAGGAAATAAAAACACCACAAGGCCCTTGTTTAGGGAGAAAAGGGAATTTTTTTAAAATATGAGTCTTTAAAGAAAAGACACGTATGAAGCAATCACCTGTCCCCTCCCATTTCTGGATTGCGTCTGTTTGGGGGTATTCACGATGCCCTATGAGTTTCGGGGTCCGGACCTAGACGCCCGAGGCTGCATTCTGAAGCCCACGTTCGATCAGGTTGTTCTATTTCCTTCTCTACCCCCGGGCCCCTCCTCCCTGTGTTTTCTGACACCCGAGGTCTAAGCAGAGAGAAGCTACAAGTGTGCTATGAAGCTTGACCTCACCTCTTTGCAAACCGTAAATCCTCACCCCCGTGCTTACTACAGAAACTTCAAGGCTTGTGAAACATGCTTTAGATCACGGCCTGAAATCAGAAAATGCTGGCCAAGTGAAATCCAGGGATGGCTATGTGAGGTGAGCAGGACGTTTCCATAATATATTGTAAGAAACTGGACATGATTGCTCTAGGTCTTTCCCTCTGGACCATCCATCACGTGGGGCCTATTTTATCCAACCCTGTATGAATCTGGGGTACGCGTGCGTGTTTGAGAAAGCAGCCTCCAGACCCAGACACAATGCATGTCTGACAGTACCACCTCCGGCTAGACAATTCGTGAGCAGGAATGACAGCCTTCCCCCACCCCCACCTGCCGGGGATGTGTTCCCAGACCCCCAGAGGATGCCTGAAACCACAGACAGTCCCGAACTTTAGACACCCCGTTCTGTACTATACATACATCCAGTTAAACTGATGAGTTAGGCACAGTAAGAGACTGAGGACAATAACTAAAAATAAAACAGAACAATTTTAACAGTGCACCGTGGTAAAAGCTGTGTGAATGCTCTCTCACTCGCCCTTCTGTTTGTGATGATCTGCGGGACAAAATGCCCCATGATGAGACCAAGTGAGATGAAGGGCAAAGCATTGTGACATCGCCTGAGGCTGCTATTGACCTTCGGACCACGCATCGGGGACCTGTGCTTCCGGCCCACGGCCAGCCACAGGCAGCTCTTACTGTCTCCTCCATTATGCTCATGCAATTCTAAAATGCCAGGAGAAGAGATCTGGGGGAGAATTTTCCTACTCCTCTCATTGTTGGCATGGGGACACTGAAGCCCAAAGACTCAGCGCTGATTCTGAAACGCAGCTGGGTAGTGGTTCCCAGGTGCTCCCATGTCAGACGTCACCTCTCTACCGGGAGGACTCCATCCTGGTGGGCCCTTGCCTGTTTAAATAACTGTCACTGTTTCCCCTTTTGTCATATAAGACGTCTTGGGACCGATTGATAAGCAGAGCAAACTACTGTTCTCACGTGCAGACTCAGACTTGGGTCATTTTCAGCCCCACGTACACTTGACCTTCTACAGGTCATGGAGGAAAGCCTCAGTCACCCGAGGGACGGTCAAGTCCAACCAGATGAAACAACGTGAGAACCAAGTACAGGAGCTCCTTGTCAACTCCCAGCACGTAATCACTCAGCAAGTACTGGCCTCCCAGGACTCATCTCTCTGGCAGGAACTAGGCTGAGGTGCCGCTGCTGGTCCACCAGAGCCGGCACGCAGGCCAGTGAAGCTTGGAACTCTGGAATCTTCAGGAGGGCAGGTGTGCTGTTCATGTTCCATCTGTGGAACATCTGCCCCTGACGGTTTGGAAGGGGTAGGAAATCGCAGGCCATTGCATACAGACACATCTCACGTCTCACACACCCCCACGGAAGACTGGAGACATTGCTAGAATCATCTCCTTTATGTAGATGAGACACCCGAGCTTCAAAGAAGTTAAAAACTAAACCTTGCCCAGGATTCATTAGTTTACTGATTTGTTCATTCATTTATTCAACAAATATTTACTGAGCATTTACTGTGCACGGCTCTCTTTTTGGCACGGAGAACACAAGTGTCCATAGTAAAGATGAGGTCCCTGGTCTCCTGGGGCTAGCGGGGGTGGGGCTTCCTAGAGAAATAAAGCCAATATGACAGACAGGGGAGGCCCCAAGCAAAGGAACAGACGGGTGGCCCTGGAATGAGTGAGGAGCCCCTCCATCCCCCCACCATCCCCCACCTCCATCTCCCCACTAACCCCCACCTCCGTCCCACATCCACCCCACATCCATCTCACCTCCATCCCCACCTCCACCCACACATCCATCTCACCTCCACCCCACCTCCATCCCCCATCCATCCCCACCTCCATCCCCCATCCATCCCCACCTCCATCCCCC
>NC_058404.1:198498419-198529053 GCF_002201575.2 Neomonachus schauinslandi
CTTCCGATCTCTTATACCATCCCCACCTCCATCCCCCCCCCATCCCCCCCTCCAACCCCCCCTCCATCCCCCATCCATACCCCCTCCATCCCTCCCTCCATACCCCCCACCCACCTTCCCCAGGTGCTTCCAGGATCTTGAGGTCCTAATGCTCAGGCATGAGGAGGTGGAGATTTTCGGTTTTGTGGAGGTTCTGAGTTTCCACCCTGGGTTTCTGACTGTCACCTTCTTCCCTTCTGATTTTAACTCACTTGGTTTCCCGTCCTCTGAAACTGGGACGGTATTTCTTCTGGGTGGTTTTCTCTCTATTTTTGTATTCTTCTTTGTCCTCTGTTCCTTTGTTCCTAATTATTTTCTGAGACATTTGTCTCTTCTGACAGCTTGATATAATAGTTTCCTTGTATCTGGTCTTTACCTTTTTGGAATCTTTCTTGTTATCTCATTTTACCTGGGATGTTTTTTCTTATTGCAGCAGGTACTCGAGCCTTGGGCGGAAGGAGCTGGCGGCTGTCGTGGGACCTGGGCAGTCGCACTCTGAGCCTCACTTTCCCCATCTAGTGAAAGGTACTTCCTCCGGAGGCCGAATTCAGAACAAAATGTCCAAAGTAACTAGAGCATGAGCTCCTTGAGGACAAGGATGGAATCTCCTCCTGCGTCCCCAGGATGTGCACGAGGCCGGGCACGACACGCAATGAACCACATTCGCCACACGCGCAGATTAAAAGGTGAATGAAACATGAAGATACGAACAGTAATGGTGTTAGAGGCTGAATCGTGTCCCCTCAGAATCCATATGCTGAAGCCTGGCCCCCAGCACCTCACAACGTGACAGTATTTGGAGGTGGGGACTTCACAGAGGTGAGTAACCTAAAATGAGGCCATTAGGGCGACCCTGATGCAATCTTAGAAGGACTGGGGTCCTTGTAAGAAAAGGGGATCAGGACACAGACATGCACAGAGGGAAGCCCGCATGAGGACATGGGGAGATGCCGTGCACACACCAAGGAGGGAGGCCTCGGGAAAAACCAACCCTGCCTGCACCTTGATCTCGGACTTCCGGCCTCCAGGATCATGAAAACATAGATTTCTAGTCTGTGGAACTTTGTCAAGGCAGCTCCTAGTGAACTCATGCAAATAGAAACTACTGGTTGAGTGCTTATTATATGCAAGACACAGTGAAAAGAACTTAAATCTACCGATCACTTACCTTTATAATAACCCTATGTCAGACCCATGGGAGTTAAGGAATTATTCGAGGTCCTACTGAGATACTAAAGGGAGCCAGGTTCACAGCAAAGTGTGTGAGATTCCAGGGCCCACCCACTCGTCTAGAATTCAGTATCACTGAAGGAAGGAGGGAGGGAGAGGAGGAAGGAAGGAAGGAAGGGAAGAAGTGAAGGAAGGGGAGAGGCAGGGAGGGAAGGACGGAGGGAGAGAGAGAGGCAGGGAGGGAAGGAAGAGAGGAGCTAAGAGATCGTGTGCTCTAACTGTCAAAGCTTCTAAAACAACAGTGAGGACACAGAAACCAAAGTAAGGAGGACATACCTGCACTGAGCTCTGAAAGGTGAGCTGGGCAGGAAGCATCAGGACCTCTCCGCTCCCCACTTCTCCGGCCTTAATGGAAGCTGTGTAGCTGACCGAGAAGGAGTCTCCCACTGCTCAGAAAGAAAGCATGTGTGAGTCAAGAGGGGCCCTTCTGCCACACCCAGACAAGCCCCAGGTCAAAGGAGGCCGCCACCACAGCTGACGTGGACAGCAAGGGCGCTGCTCAGGTCTCAGGTGCCAGCGATGGGGACAGTGAACTGTGCATGCCTGCTCATAGGGTCCCTCTTCTTCCCCTGGAAGAGGATGTCAGCAGGTGCGAGGAGCCAGGGAGGGCCCTCTGCTGCCCCTGTACGGTCTTCTCCAGGGGCCCCCCGCCCTCCCCAGCACTGCCCGGGACTGGGTGGGTCAGTCTTCCTGATCCGGGGTATTGCCAACTCCCACAAACTGTTTTGTTTGGAATCTAGGCAGGGATCTACTTATTCCTCAAAATCCTGTTCACACAACGAAGGAGAAGAGTCTTCATCGGACTTGCGGGCCTCGGTGGACAGACCGACGTGAAGCCCTACTCTGACCCCTCTGGGCAGCTGGTTCTGTGAGCACGGCAAGGGGCACCAGGAGGCAGGAACCGGCCCTGTGGGTTCATGTGGGGCCCCCTCAGCCCCATGGTCTCTAGCTGGCCCTCGACTGCTTCATTACAAAAATTGTCTGTATTTAAGGGGAATCTTCCCTGGCTCACAGTTCTCCTTAGTAAGAAGTCAAACGGAACATCTGGGCTCTCTGGAGACGGCAGCTCTGCTCCCGGACAGGGGCCACCCTCAGACCCCAAGGTGAACCAACAGCTGGGAAAGAGAGGAACGCCAGACGAGGGTGGGGGGCAGAGGGGCTACTACCTTAGGTTTCTAGCTTTGCGGGAGGCAGCCCCGCTTCCTGGAGGGACCCTCCCATCTGATCTTGGAGATGGGTCCTGCCCACCTTAAGTCCCAACAGCGGATGCCTCCCATTGAGCTGATGTTCTCGTGGGCTCTGGGCACCTGGCAGAGCCCAAGGCACTTTGTAAACTAAAACCGAAAGGACCATCTCTGTCCCAATTCTTTCTGTGACAACCACCCCGCGCCCACCAGAGCTGATACTGGCTTCTCGTCTGAACTGGGCGGTGGTGAGGCTGAGGTTGTGATACTTTCTTATTTTTTTTTTAACAGCTTTGAGATAAAACTTATATATCACCCAGTTCACCCATCTTAAGTGTGCACTTCAAGGGATTTTGTGTATTTAGAGTTCTTCGACCACACCACAGTCTGATTTCAGAACATTTCCATCACCCGAACAAGAAAGGCAGTCGCTCTCCACTGCCACACCAAGGCCTAGGCAACCACTAATCTGGTTTTGGGGGGCAGGGGCGGTGGTAATAATTTGTCTTTCTGGACATCTCCTAGAAATAGAATCATATAATATGCGTTGTTTGTGTTTGATTTCTTGTACAGAGCAAACGTTTTTTGAGGTTCATCTATGTCATGCATGAATCAGTTCTTCATTCCTTCTTACTGCAAGTCATATTCCATTGTGGGGACAGACAGGATGCTCTCCCGTGTCCCCTATACCTGAAATTTTTTAAAAGTAAGGCACACGAGAAACCTCGTGTTCAACTCATTCTGCTTCCAAGACAAAGGAGCTGCACCCTTTCTGCTGCGGAAGGAACCCCAACTCCTTCCGGACAGCTACAAACCTCGGGAGGCAGGGGCTGGGGGGGATGGATAGAATAAAATATTGGGAAGAGGGGTGGGGAATATTAACTTAATTTGAGAATGTTGGACTTTGGACTTCAAACTTACAAGGGCAAACATGTTGATCTCAGATTTTAATTCCTTTTGGACTTGAATACATTTGGGTTCCAATTTGTAGGGAATTCTTTCCTCAGATTTTCATTTCTCCCTGAGAATTTGCAAAAAGGAGGTGGTAGCAGGTCACTGCTGGAGGATATTTGTGCAAATGAACCCAGTGTTGTCCCCTAAGGGCACTGCAGAGCTCGTGACCCACCTTGTTGACTAGCACCTTGTTGACTAACGTGGCAGGACTTGATTGAATGGCTATCAGAATCAGGGAGAATTTCCAGCCTTGGGTATAGAGTACCCTTTAGGTTATTTGATAATGTAATGCTGTGAGTCAAAGCCTTCACAGGACAGAAAAACCACCTCTTCTACCCTCCAGCAGTCCCAGAGGGACACACACAGGGGCAAAAGGTGGGTGGTTTGGGGGTGCAGGCCTGTCCTGATCTCCTTCCCCAGGGGACCAGTCGCAATCTGCAGATTCGTGAGAAGCCCCAGGAGTGTGGAGAACAACACAAGAGATCCTCAGGGGAAGCTCACGCTCACCACCCACCCCTGACATTTCAGTCCGCAAGCACGGGCACCCTCCCTGAGACAGGGCGGGCTTCTCCCCACCCCTCCTCACTGGGCAGCTCACCCCAACTGATGGGAGGGACTGACCCACGGCAGTGGGCTGCTGGCTGGGGGCACCAGCCTGCAATGGCCAGTGGGGGACAAAGCCCATCCCGCTCTGCGGGTCAGAGACTAGGGCCGCCTGATCAATCTAAGCCTATCCTCCAGCTCTGCCTCCACCTGTAACTGGGGTCAGCGTTTAACCCTCAAATGCTGGCAAGTACTTCATTTCTCAACGTGTGGAGCCCTCAAAAAAAAAAAAATGTAAAGGAGAGGAGTAATGAGCACTGCGGCTATGGAACCACCAGGATTTTTATTTTAAAAATCCTCAGCACCTTCATTTTATCTTTATGCAATGATAAATCCTTAGGCTCACAGACGGCGTGACAGAATCAACTAAGACGATACCGCAGTGAAGGTCCTGTGAGCAGACCTTACCTGGTGCCGCGGCTGGTCGCCCTCACAGCCTACGCCCGGACCCCACAGCATGCCCCGCTGTGGACGGAGGAGACCTCATTGCCTGCGATGCCCAGAGCAGGAGGCAGAGGCTGCCAGGGTGCCCTGCACCTGCTCCCCCGGGGAATGAGCAGGACACTACCTCTCCCCTGGGGCCGTCACTGTGCTCCACATCACACACACACACACACACACACAATCAAAACAATCAACCAAATCACTACTGGCATGGGGAACACTTCTCAGGCCAGGCTTCCCATGAAATAACCCCCTTCTCCTTACAGTCACATCCTGAAGCAGGCACTGTCACTGTCCCCAAGTGACAGAGAGGAGGCTGATGTTCTGGGATGGGCAGCGGGCAAAGGTCAGGGTTGGTGGGGCTCAGCACCCCGCGCTGACCCGCGGCCCCGAGCGGGCGAAGTGCAGGAGGGCAGGGAAGTGAGGTGCAGGGGAGGAGAGGGGGGCCTCCCAGGCAGAGCCTGGGGCCTGAGCGAATGCCGCCAGGCAGGAGAGAGTGACAAGTGTGGTCCGTGTGGCAGGAGTGCAGATGCTGGGAGCCGCTGGGGAAATGAGAGGAGAGAGGCAGGCCTGCCAGACCAGAGGCTGAGAGAGCATGGGGAGGGACCTGGGCAGAGCCAGGGCACATCGCCTCGCTCGGTCTCTGCTACCATTCTACGAGGCACTGATAGACACACGTCACATCCCAAGTTCAGAGAAATTCAGTAATTTCCAGAGGCAACGCAGCTCCTAATTGGCGTGAGGAGTCAAATCTAGGTCTGTTTGAGACCGAGTGTGTGCTCTGCTCACTAGCTTAAGAAGGGGGGTGGGGGCTGGATTTGTTTTTCCATCTTTGAGGGAAGGCACTGAGGATCACTTGGCTGGGACGTATCCTAATGGTTTTTATGACATTGCTTAAATCACAGCCAGCAAAGAGGTGGCTACTTGTGGGACAACCCCATTGGTAGCTGCTGTCAAGAGGATGGGGTCAAGTAGGACTCTGAGGCCCTTTCTAGGCTCAGAGGGAAAGTGTAGCATGATTGGTGAGCAAAGTGGGCTCAGTGGAGAGGTCAGTCCTGAGCATGTGAGAGCATACACTACAGGATAAGGGTCATGGAGTGGACCATCTTTTCCTCTGTAAAGGAGATAAGTACTCAGAATAAAAGAAGTCTCACCCTCCCGAGAAAATGGGCAGTCCTGAGGTCGTGGTAACAACTAATTCCAGAATTCGTTGAAACCTGCTTAATTAACCAACGACAACTCGCCTCAGGACACACACCTCCAAAGCCAACCAGGGATGGTGGCGCTCAGAAAGCCAGCCCGTCAGCGCGGAGGTACTCCAGCAAACAGGCGAGAACACGAGGGAAGGTCTCACGAGCATGCTTCCAGGGCTGGTGTCAAACCAATCCCCCCTCGACCCAACAGCCCCCAACACAAGCTCTGCCTTTGACTGAAGAATAAGAAACCTGGTCCTCTGGTGGTGGACAGACAGGGGTTCGCTATAAACTCTATCTTTGGTTATGTCTGGAATTCTTCATAATAAAAATCGATATACTAATAAAAATACTAGAAATACTTATTCTTAACAACTCTTCCCCCAAATCCTACCTCTCTCTAACCTAAGTTAACAAATCCAGCTTTTTGGGTGCGGTTATTGAGTGGTGATCTTCTCCTTCGATACCTGATAGTAAACTCCGTCGTGAGTGAACACGTCATGTGTTTAAGAACCCGCCTGCCATGCATCACACACTCCGTCAGCGTCCGTACGTTCACTTGCCCTCCCTGACTTCATACGTGCTGCTATTACCTTGCAGAAACTTCTTTCTGAAAGCCTGGAATCCCGCCGAGGTCTGGTTTCCGGTCGACCCCGTAACGGAGAGGCCAGTGATGTTGTCCAGCAGGAGCAGATCAGAGAGGTTGGTGGCCACAGGGGTCCTGGTGTTGTCCACGAGCAGTCTCACGTGAGCTGTCTGCAGTTCACTCTGCCCGGACACCTAGGACAGGAGATGACAGGAGGGCAGCTTTGCTGGCAAGTCCCATCTCCTAACATGACCCCCCAGCTGGGCCTGTGCACGTCTGGTCCTCAGGCAGAGGGAGGGCACGACCGTCACCCCGGGGCTGGAGAACTTATCAGGTCTGATTTCAAAGGCCCCAGGACATGTTTTGACTCACGCTTGCAGAGCTGTTGCTTGGTGACAGATTCAAAGTCACTGGGACCCTGAAATGCAGTGAAATTACTCCTCCAGGGAAACAGGAAAAATATCGAAGCAAGAGCCACAGTCAGGTTGGGGAGATGGTGGCCATCGGTGTCACCAAGAAAAGCAAACAATGGCTCCTTCTCACACCATCGTTTTGAAGGTTCAGCCCAGCCCCAGAGCCCTGCCCAGGGCGTCTGACTGCCATCTGACGTCCAGGATCGAGCAAGCCGGTTGGTCTCCATCCTCCTGGCCAGTCTCCCCCAGGTGGGCTCTGCTTGGCCATGCGTTTGAACGGCTAGGCTGCTGGAAGCTGTCTGGTGGCCCAAGCAGCTTGGCTCCCCGCCTGAGCTCAGCAACCTTGCCCTGTTCCCACTCTCGAAGCTTTTCCCACCACCCCTGCCCTGCCTTCACCCAGCCTTCCCAGAAGGGACCCAGGAGCTGGGGAAAGAGGGAAGCAATGTCTGTTCATGCAGGTACACACACACACACACACACACACATGCATGCATACAGCAGAGACATCTCCAGGAGGACGTACGAGAAACCGGTAGCACCAACTATATCCAGGAAGGGGAACGGGACAGCTGAAGGTGTGAGCTAAATCGAGGCTTGTACAGGAGAGGGTTAACTCCGCAGGTGCGGACTGCCCACACCCCGCACACCCCGAAGAAAGGACTGACTCCTGACCAGCTCCTGGGAGGTTACCTGTAAAGCCCTTGGACTACCCTGCCTGAGAAGAGCATCTTTATACCTGGGGCCTGGGCCACAGCAGGCCGTGTGTTCTAACGGTGTGACTGGGGGTGGGGGGGCCCTTGAGCCGAGCTGTGTCAAGGTGACCTCTGGAGTGGCTGGAGACCAGTTACTGAGGTCAGCCACGTGGGCACTGCATGTCTCCATGAGGGACCCGCATTAAAACCCCTGGACATCAAGGCTCGGGTGTGTGTCTCTGGTGGGACAATACTTGGTACATGACGTCACATGTCACTGCTTTGGAAAAAGGAATGCCGGCCGCAGGACTCCACCAGGGAAGGATAGTGGGCAGCTTGCGCCTGGTCTCACAACTCCTTCCTATGTGCCTTTTACTTTGCTGACTTGAATCTGCACGCTTCTGCTATAACGAATCATAACTATGAGTCTAATGGCTTCCTGAGTCATGCGAGTCCTTCCAGGGAATCATGGAGCCCAAGGGAGGGTGGTCCTGAGGATCCCCAACACAACAACAATGTGAAACGCCATCTCCCAGGATCAGTAAGGATCCGAGACTTTAAAAACACTGAATAAAATTTTTACACTGTCAAGCACCATATCAATGTTGAAAGGAAATACGTCGTTCTTTCTTTCCCCTTCTAAATGACCACGGTGCATTTTCACAAACAGGAGTTTAACTGTTACCAAAGCTCTTATCCTGGTGCCGTGATACAGAACAGAAAATCTCCTGTACCTCACTTCATCCCTCACATGTCCAGACGCAGGTGGACAGCCCTGTGACTTGCCAGTCCTCAAATATATAACTCTACCCAGACATGATTTGGTCAAAATCCAACTATTTCCTCTTCCACTATAAGCCACCTATGAATACCTACCACGGCACATTTCTGAAAAATCACTCCGTCCTCAGCATTTTTTGGAACATCTCTTGAGATGTCTCCAAACTACAATAAAATATAGAAATGATTAGAAAATGAAAAACACTTCATAGTATGCACGTTTAATAAAAGTACAAGATGTATAAAAAAAATTAAAAACAAATAAATACATGTACAAGATGACCTTTTAAAGAAAGGACAGAGATTTACTTCTGTTACCTAATAACTGCCTTAAATAATCTTGAAGATTTTTTTAAGAAAGTATTTAAAGGATTGGAACTTAAACCCGTGAGGAAGGAAGAATGCGGGCGTGTGGTCACCCAGAGCTCTCTTTTGTCCGGGGGACTCACGTAAACAACACCCCATCACGGGAACACAGCACACTGGGGCTGACACTTGGACAAGAGGAATGCGTGCGCGTGTTTATAAAACCGGCAGTGAATGGGGCCAGTTAAAGCAGAACCTGCAGCCCACTGCTCGGATTCACACCTCCTACTCATCTTCAATACCAGATGCTTCTGTACAGAAGGAATAAGCTTTTCTAAAGAACCAAAGCCTATGGCATCTTATACACAGTGGGCCCAAAACTGGTTTCTTTCCAACTTCTGCTAATTCTGTTAAAGGACCAAAGGTGTGACTTACCAGGCGGTGTGTTATAGGAGACTCTCTTTTAAACAAAGTCTTCTTGGGCCACGAGGGAGTAAAAGCAAGCATGGACTGAGTCCTTGGCCCACTAGAGGGTGCAAAAGTTGGGAGGGGATGGAAAACTTCACTTTTCCTGCTGAATTTCCTTCCAAATGGTGCTCCCACTGCAAAACAGCAATGCACGTGCATGACAGAATGCAGGAAGGCAGTCAGACACGGGGGGTAAACTCAGGAGGTAGACCACATATATGAGGAAGGCCCCTGGAAGATGTCTGCTGAAAATGAGTAAGTGAATGAATAAATGAATGAATGACCTATCATCTCTTTGCCAGGAAAATGAGATGTGCTCACTTTGGGGGGCATGGGCTATGGAGCCTAAAGAGAGTGCTTCTCAAAGTGTGCGCCACTCATCATGGGTGTGGGCTAAAATGCACATTCCTGGACCCCCTCCCAGATCTACTGAATCAGACCACCAGGTGAGTGAGATGCCTGGGTGATTCCTACACACATGGCATCAGACAGCCCTGGGTTCAAATCCTGACTCTGTCATTTACCAGCTGGGTCCTTGGGCAAGTATCTAACTTCCCTGTGCCTCAGTTTCCCTAACTCTGCCGTGGACAGAGAGTAAGTCTCCCCTCACTGGGTCCTTCTGATGACCTGCCAAGCAGAGGGTGAGCACCCCTGATGGCTACTGTGAGGAGGATGGGCCCACAGCCAAACCTGGTGTCTGCAAAGCCACCCAATGTGAAACGGCTCCCTCCAGAATTTGCTCTACATCAATGTATGTTGAAAATGCATGAGCGCCAGGGGTAACACAGAAACGTCAGTTAAAAGGGACTGGCAGGGCTGTCAGGAGTGGGTGCTGATGGGCTGTGTGGCCCCAGACACTCAGAGCCTCGGTTTCCCTCACTTGGGAATGCAGCTAAAATATCCCTGAGACGGGGCTGCCTAAGGAGCAAACGAGATGCCGGGCTGAACGTGAACACCCTGAGGCGTTTTATCAAAGCTCGAAGCCAGAAACCCAAATGTCTGAAACAACTTGGATTGTTGGGTCGGGTGTTTTTCAACACATACCTTCTACCCAGATGCAAACTGGAAATTGAGTAAGAATGACTATTTTTTAGTCGTTCTTACGGTGTTACTGATAGCAAGATCTTCAGAAGTGCTTGTGAAAACTTTTATAATTTCAGAATCCACATAGGAAGAAATAAAAACTTGAAAAAAAGAAAAAAGGCACAGAACTGGATCCTGGATCACATTAGAATCTTTTCCCTGGATAGTGTCTGTGGTTGAGTTGGGTCAAGGTCATGGTGTTGGAACGGGGATAAAGGTGAGCGCTGGGGACTCACCATGGAAGCAAGTGGGCACGTTCCCAGGCCGGCTGCTGACTCAAGTCAGGAGTGTCTGAGCAAATCCCACAGGTGCCAGGGAGAAGGGACGCCCATCTCTGACCCTCGCCCGGCCCCTCAGGCTAAGGGACACATGCTTTCTTGGCAGATTTGCTGGACATAAACCCATAAGGCCACACTGGGCTTTATCTCTGGTGCACCTGTTTATGCCCCCTGGCCCTCAGAAGGCCCAGCCACAGGCTCTCATGAACCTGAATGAGGGCAGGTGTTGACAGACAGTATAGAAGAAATTCATGCTATGAAGTAACTACCGCCACCCCGCAGGGCATCGGTCAGTGGCCTCCCCATTCTTGCCACCAGCACGTGGGCCTGTTTGTGCCATTTGGGCAGTGCTTTGCCTACACCCTCACTCTCCTGCTCTGGCTGCCACATGCCTGGAAGCCTCTCCTTCCATCCCCTGGCCCTGCTAAGGTGTCAGTTCTCAGGACTCTGCTGAGGAGCCCCTCCTCCAGGGAGCCCTCCCTGAAGCTCCTCCTAGTGGCCTTACTGCTCTGTCTCCTGCTCTTGATGCAATCACAGAGTAGTACATGGGGCTCCCTTTCACCAACGAGTTTGCCTAACTGATGAATAAAAGGTCTCTACGAATGCAGTAATATCACCTCAATCTATTTTACTCAAGAGAAAACACTGGATTTTGTAAAATGTAAAGTCTGCAGAGAGTAACAAAGGACATAGGAAATACTTTTTAACTTCCCAAGTAAGTGAGATCTGTTTATTCCTGGTATAAAACAGGATTCTCGAGGAAGGTATATTTACAATCTGTGCCGAGGGGACTCTGGGTGGAAAGATGGTTTTGTCACCGAAGCTCCTCTCTACTCAGTAAGAGTCCTGCTCAGTCTATGCAGACGAGGGGGGCCAACCTGGACCCCAGCCCATCCTGGTCCCCAGGAAGCAGAATGAAGCACAGAACCCAGAATACTCTACCCCCAGCCCCAGGGACGGGCTCGGGGACGGGCACCGGCCTCAGGCTGAGGCCACTGGTCTTCCCAGGAACTCTTGCCAAGCTACGGGGAAGTCTTCCCCTGCCTAAGTATCAGCTGTATGGTTCCCAAAAGGCTCCCAGGAATGAGGGAACCAGAGGAAAGCAGGGCTGACGTGGAAAGAGAAAGGCATAGCCTTGGGATGCCGAGCCCCTGGGCCAGCAGCGGCCAGGCCTGCCTGGCTCAGTTATAAGACCATCAGGTTCTGCTTTTCTTAGGTGAGTTCCAGCTCAGTTTCTGTCACCTGGGCTGAAATTTACCTGTCCAGGGAACTGGTAAATATGCCACCTTGTATATAACAGGGACTTCCCAGATGTGATTAAATGAAGGATGCTGATTTGAGGAAATCGCCTGGATTATCTGAGTGGGGCAGAAATGTAATCCCAAGTGTCCTTCTAAGAAGGAGGCAAGGGAGTGCTGACAGGCAGAAGAGAGAAAGGCCACGTGCCCCCGGAGGCAAGATGCTGGCGTGCTGGCTCTGAGCTGGAGCAAGGGGCCGGGACCCAAGGCAGGCAAGGAGCACAGCTGGGGATGCTGGAGAAGAGAAGCAAAGGTTCTCCCCAGAACCCCGGAGGGAGTGCGGCCGTGTCCACACCTCGACTTCAGTCCGGCTACGCTGATTCCCAGCCTGCCCTCCAGAACGCTAAGAGAATAAATCTGTGTTGCTTTAAGCCACGAAGTCTGTGGTGATTTGTGAAAGCAGCCTCAGGAAACCCACACACCTGCTCATACGCACATTCTATATCCTATTCATCAGACTCCTTCAGGGGGGAATGCGGACGGGCCGCCTTACCCTGACTCCTGTTCCGACCACAAAAGCTCCAGCCAGCTCCTGGAGGGGGCCACACACTGCCCCCTGCTCCGCAGGTCAGGGGGTAACGTACCGCATTTGCCCATGGTGGGCACATGAGCAGAGCATGAGGGAGATGGAGGCAGGGGGGCTCAGACCTCAGGGTCCGATTCTCTGAACGAAAAATGAACCAAAAGAAAAACTTACCTTCAGTCTTAAAGCGAGAGCTTTCCACACTGGGCCAAATCAAACGGGGCAAGTCCTAAAAAATTCAAAAGGCAAAAGTCACTAATGAAGAACATGCTTGTGAGAAGTGACTGCAAGTCATTTTCATTAGTGGCTCACACAGAGATGAGTTGCACTCTTCTCCAGAAATCGGAAACAAAATTTTTCCAAGTGAGCCATCCCCACCAGGAGTCCAGGATTATCTCCTCTTTCCCACAGAGGCCAGCAACTCAGTCATGACTGCATTTTAGGAAGCTGTCCTGGAAGGCAGCACTGTGGGGTCAAAATTTCATGTACTCAGACCTGAGTTCGAATCCCAGCTCTGCTTCTCACTAACCCTGCGACACTGGCTGAGCCTCCAGCCTCTGAGTTCCCAAGATCTTGCAAGTCCCAACGGAGTGGCTCATAAAATGCCAGATAGGGAGTCCAGAGAACTGGGTTCTAGCTGGAACCATTTCCTTGTTGTGTGTCCTTGGCCAAGTCTCTCAGCCTCTCTGAGCCTCAGACCCTCATCTAAAAAGCAAAGACCTCAAAGCCTCCTCCCAGCTTGCTTCACTTTGCTCAGTGATGAAACGGGGCCCGGCCAACTCTCCCAGTCCACCTTTATAAGTTAGCGGGCCCCAGAAAGCCCAGACCTTTCTACTATAAAACAATAATAATAATAATAATGATAATAATAAGGGGCACCTGGGTGGCTCAGTCATTAAGTGTCTGCCTTCGGCTCAGGTCATGATCTCAGGGTCCTGGGATCAAGCCCCGCATCGGGCTCCCTGCTCAGCAGGAGGCCTGCTTCTCCCTCTCCCACTCCCCCTGCTTGCGTTCCCTCTCTCTCTGTGTCTCTGCCAAATAATAAATAAATAAATAAATCTTTAAAAAAAATAATGATGATGATAAAGCTGTCCTGGCTGGAGCCCTCAAAATGGGCTGGGTCCCATGCTGCACTCTAGCACACAAACAGTCTTCATAATAAGCCAGGGAAATGTCATTCTCCCTTTACAGCAAAATCCCCACACATGGGTAACGAGATGTCTCCCTGCAGGTCCCACAGGGGAGAAGAGACTAGCTTTGAATGCACAGAGCCCAGCTCTGGATGTGCTGGTTTGTACGTAATGGAGGCACACAGGGTGTGCACAGGCAGTGAAGACCATGACCGCTGAGTGGGACACTCAGGCCCAGCTCAGGGCCCAGCCCAAGGGCTAGTTCCTATGGCTGCCGTTGGGACAGCGCTCACCTGGGCAGGACACCGTGGGGTCGAGAGAGACCGCGTGGCCGCTGTCTTTGCCCACCTGGAAGGCTTTCTCCGTATCTCTGCTTGTGGTCACACAAGCCCGACCCCTTGGCCACTGAGGGCCATGTGTTTCAGACCCAGTGTGTGGAGACCCTCAGACCCCCGGACATCCCAGGCTGAAGCGGCTCTCCTGGGATGACATAAGCCAGCTTCCCGGCTGCACGGAGGAGGCCCAGGTGAGGAAACAGAGAAGGTGGACAATAAGCCAGACCCAGCCAGCCTGGCACAAGACCTACCCCAGAGCTCTTCCTGCCTTCCCCCACGGTGACCTCACAGTACTCCAATGCACCAGTGAAATCCCCTCTTCCCTTGACCCCCACAGACACACTTGCCCAAGGGTCGCCTCTCTCTCCCTGCCCCCATGTGGCCCCTGTGCGGTGTGCCTCTCTCCTCCAGGACCTGTGGGTACAAGCAGCCTCTTCCTCCTTCCCGTGCCTCCCCACAGTGCTCCTCCTATTTCACGTCCACACCTGACTCGTCATCGGAAAAACCCATTTTAAGAAGCACAACACATAGGGCACACCCAAAGGGGCTGACAGTAGGATCACAACAAGGTATCTGTACACACACGTCCAGAGCGGCATCATTCACAATAGCCAAAATGTGGAAGCAGCTCCGATGCCCATGGCCAGATCCATGGAGAAGCCAAACAGGGTCCATCCAGAGGAAGGGATGTTATTCAGCCTTAAAGGAAGGACATTCTGACACCTGCTACCACATGAATGAACTTGGACGACATTGTGCTCAGCGAAAGAAGCTGGCCATGAAAAGACAAATGCTGTAGGATTCCACTTCTGGGAGGTCCCTGGAGTCATCAGATCCACACAGACAGAAGGAAGGGTGGTGGGCACCGGGGGCTGGGGGAGGGAGGCCAGGGGAGTGAGTGTTTCACGGAGAGAGTTCCAGCTTTGCCGAGATGCAGAGTTCTGGAGGTGGATGGTGGTGATGGCTTAATGCCCCTGAACTCTACACTCAACGATGGTTAAAATGGTAAATTTTAGGTTATGTGTATTTCATCGCAATTACAAATACGAATAAATGGAACAGATAAACAAAGCAGATCTATGTTGACCTAGTAAAAACGTTAAAATTCAAGTGAAATCACTGGGTTGCAAAACTATAATATCAACCCATTTAATAAAAACAGATTTTTACACTTCAAATGTATGATTATGTATCTCATAATTGTGTTTACATATTCAATTATATATTTATTTATATACAGTAATTTTTATTTGTACACGTATTTACCTATTTACCTACACGTATTTATTTCTATGTTTAACATATATAAGGTATATGTAGATATTTAATAATATAGTTCATATTAATCACACACTTAATGAATAATTATATGTTTAACAGTACACGACATAATATACCATGACCACGTATTACGTTGAAAAGTCTAGGAAGAGGTTCTGAAGTGTCAACCTCGGTGGCCTTGGGAAGAGTGGTGCCCCTGCGGGCAGGGGAGGGAAGCCCCATTCCTCCACGCCATCTGTGCCCTTTCATCTCCTACAACCAGAAGCCCAAGTCCATGCGTCACAACAAAGTGATGCAGACGAGCAATGGGAACCACGCCACGGGGCCTCTCGGCAGGCCTGTTCCTTTGGGGTCTCCCGGGGCCGTCACACCTGACATGAGATGACCCAGAGTGTCCCGGGACAGCTCGGTGTGGCCAGCACGGCCCCTAGTCCAGAAGGTGCCTTCCACAAGGCAGAAAGAGGCACCTCTCCCTCAAGAGCCCTCCCGTGTGTCAGATGCTGTCGGGATACACTGGGGTGGACGGAGTCAGTCTTTGCTGCCATCTGGCAGGAGAAAAGTCTCGTGCTAACAGCACAGATTGGGGCTGTGACTTCCTGCTTGCAAGCACAGTACGGAAACGGGGAAAGGGGCATTTCCCAGCAGAGAAGCCCGGCCACTGAGACCCCAGCCAGGAGGCCACGGTTGACGCCCACGGCAATAAACCATATCCACAGGATGCGCCCAGGCAAACCCCAGGAGACAGCCCCTATACAACACATCTACACAACCCCGGCCTCCTGGAACTTTCCACTCATTCTCTCAACCAGCATTGGCTGCATGGCAGGCTCTGCACTGGGCACTGCAAGGTGAGCAAAGCAGACCTGGCCCCTGACTTGGCCAAGGGATGATGGTCTCCTTACCGACAGACATTTCCATCCGAGAGGAAGGGGCAGGTTCCAAGGGAACAAACAACCCACGAAGGCCTTCAGGAGCCCCAGGTGCCAGAGGCCCCTTGCTGTGCTCCCAGAGGTCTCACTGGTTTCTGGGTATCACCAGCCTAGGGGGGTGCCTCTCTGGGGGCTCCTTGGCCACACGGAGCAGCCTGCTCTCACAGAGACCATGCTCAGGTGGCAGCCGACAGCCCCTTTCAATGCCCGCCTTCCCCTCCCTGGTTATCCCTCTCTCCAAAATGGCAGCCCCTGACAAGGTCACCATGACCTCTACCAGGCCCTGTTCAATGGCCCATTCTCCACCCTCACTGCACACAACTTAGTACAGCGTCCCAGACGTGAGTGCATCAGCATCCACCAGGAACTTAATAGCTTAAAGCAATGCACATTTATTACTTTACAGTTCCGGAGGCCAGAAGTCTGACAGGAGTCTCAATGGGCTAAAATCAAAGTGGGGGCAGGATTTGCAACAACGTGGATGGAACTGGAGGGTGTTATGCTGGGCGAAATAAGTCAATCAGAGAAAGACATGTATCATATGACCTCACTGATATGAGGAATTCTTAATCTCAGGAAACAAACTGAGGGTTGCTGGAGTGGTGGAGGGTGGGAGGGATGGGGCGACTGGGTGATAGACATTGGGGAGGGTATGTGCTATGGTGAGCGCTGTGAATTGTGTAGGACTGTTGAATCACAGACCTGTACCTCTGAAACAAATAATACATTATATGTTAAAAAAAAAAGAAGAAGAAGAAAAAGAAGATAGCAGGAGGGGAAGAATGAAGGAGGGGAAATCGGAGGGGGAGATGAACCATGAGAGATGATGGACTCTGAAAAACAAACTGAGGGTTCTAGAAGGGAGGGGGGTGGGAGGACGGGTTAGCCTGGTGATGGGTATTAAAGAGGGCACGTTCTGCATGGAGCACTGGGTGTTATGCACAAACAATGAATCATGGAACACTACATCAAAAACTAATGATGTAACGTATGGTGATTAACATAATAATAAAAAATAAAATAAATAAAGAACAGAGTACAGGGAAAAAAAAAACAAAGTGGGGGCAGGGCTGCATTTTTTTTTTTCTGGAAGCTCTAGGGGAGAACCCATGTCTTGGCCTTCTCCAGCTTCCAGAGGCCACCCACGTGCCTTAGCTCAGGGCCCCTTCCCACATTTTCAAGGTCAGCAACAGGCTGTCCTCACACTTCCACTCTGACTCTCTCTTCCGCCCCCTCTTCCATGTTCTGGGACCCTTTGTGATTACATCCGGACCACCCAGATAGTCCACGATGACTTCTTTCTTTTAAGGTCAGCTGATTAGCAACCTGAATTCTACCTGCAATGTTAATTCCCCTTTGCCAGGTAACCTAACATATTCACTCATTCCAGGGATCAGGACGTGGATGTCTTTGGGGGGCATTAGTCTGCCTCCACTGACCCCTCTCTCCCTAAAATGCTCTCCTCCCCTGACCTCTGGGTCACAGTGTTGGTTCCCTTCCTGTCACACCAGCCACCCCTTCTCATCTCCTTTGTTGGATCTGTCCAAGGGCTCTGGGCTTGGTCCTGGCCTCTGCCCTCAGACCTCCTTCTTCCCAATCCATACTTCCTCCCAAGGTGAATGCAGCCATTTCTTTTTGTTTCTTCTTCTTTTTTTAAATTTTATTGTATTATGTTATGTTAATCACCATACATTACATCATTAGTTTTTTCTTTTTTTTTTTATTCTTATGTTAATCCCCATACATTACATCATTAGTTTTAGATGAAGTGTTCCATGATTCATTTTTTGTGCATAACACCCTGTGCTCCATGCAGAATGTGCCCTCCTCAATACCCACCACCAGGCTAACCCATCCTCCCACCCCCCTCCCCTCCAGAACCCTGTTTGTTTTTCAGAGTCCATCGTCTCTCATGGTTCGTCTACCCCTCTGATTTCCCCCGCTTCATTCTTCCCCTCCCGCTACCTTCTTCTTCTTCTTTTTTTTTTTATTCTTATGTTAATCCCCATACATTACATCATTAGTTAGATGAAGTGTTCCATGATTCATTTTTTGTGCATAACACCCTGTGCTCCATGCAGAATGTGCCCTCCTCAATACCCACCACCGGGCTAACCCATCCTCCCACCCCCCTCCCCTCTAGAACCCTGTTTGTTTTTCAGAGTCCATCGTCTCTCATGGTTCGTCTACCCCTCCAATTTCCCCCGCTTCATTCTTCCCCTCCCGCTACCTTCTTCTTCTTCTTTTTTTTTTTTCTTAACATATATTACATTATTTGTTTCAGAGGTACAGATCTGAGATTCAACAGTCTTGCACAATTCACAGCGCTTACCAGAGCACATACCCTCCCCATTGTCTATCACCCAGTCACCCCATCCTTCCCACCCCACCCCCCACTCCAGCAACCCTCAGTTTGTTTCCTGCGATTAAGAATTCCTCATATCAGTGAGGTCATATGATACATGTCTTTCTCTGTTTGACTTATTTCACTCAACATAACACCCTCCAGTTCCATCCACGTCGTTGCAAATGGCAAGATCTCATTCCTTTTGATGGCTGCATAATATTCCATTGTATATATATACCACATCTTCTTTATCCATTCATCTGTTGATGGACATCTTGGCTCTTTCCACAGTTTGGCTATTGTGGACATTGCTGCTATAAACATCGGGGTGCACGTACCCCTTCGGATCCCTACTTTTCTATCTTTGGGGTAAATACCCAGTACTGCAATTGCTGGATCATATGGTAGCTCTATTTTCAACTTTTTGAGGAACCTCCATACAGTTTTCCAGAGTGGCTGCACCAGCTTGCATTCCCACCAACAGTGTAGGAGGGTTCCCCTTTCTCCGCATCCCCGCCAACATCTGTCATTTCCTGACTTGTTAATTTTAGCCATTCTGACTGGTGTGAGGTGGTATCTCATTGAGGTTTTGATTTGGATTTCCCTGATGCCGAGCGATGTTGAGCACTTTTTCATGTGTCTGTTGGCCATTTGGATGTCTTCTTTGGAAAAATGTCTGTTCATGTCTTCTGCCCATTTCTTGATTGGATTCTTTGTTCTTTGGGTGTTGAGTTTGATGAGTTCTTTATAGATTTTGGATACTAGCCCTTTATCTGATATGTCATTTGCAAATATCTTCTCCCATTCTGTCGGTTGTCTTTTGGTTTTGTTGACTGTTTCCTTTGCTTTGCAAAAGCTTTTTATCTTGATGAAGTCCCAATAGTTCATTTTTGCCCTTGCCTCCCTTGCCTTTGGCGATGTTTCTAGGAAGAAGTTGCTTCGGCTGAGGTCAAAGAGGTTGCTGCCTGTGTTCTCCTTTAGGATTTTGATGGACTCCTGTCTCACATTGAGGTCTTTCAACCATTTGGAGTCTATTTTTGTGTGTGGTGTAAGGAAATGGTCCAGTTTCATTCTTCTGCATGTGGCTATCCAATTTTCCCAACACCATTTGTTGAAGAGACTGTCTTTGTTCCATTGGACATTCTTTCCTGCTTTGTCAAAGATGAGTTGACCATAGAGTTGAGGGTCCATTTCTGGGCTCTCTATTCTGTTCCATTGATCTATGTGTCTGCTTTTGTGCCAGTACCATGCTGTCTTGATGATGACAGCTTTGTAATAGAGCTGGAAGTCTGGAATTGTGATGCCGCCGGCTTTGCTTTTCTTTTTCAACATTCCTCTGGCTATGCGGGGTCTTTTCTGGTTCCATACAAATTTTAGGATTATTTGTTCCATTTCTTTGAAAAAAGTGGATGGTATTTTGATGGGGATTGCATTGAATGTGTAGATTGCTCTAGGTAGCATTGACATCTTCACAATATTTGTTCTTCCAATCCATGAGCATGGAACGTTTTTCCATTTCTTTGTGTCTTCCTCAATTTCTTTCATGAGGATTTTATAGTTTTCTGAGTACAGATCCTTTGTCTCTTTGGTTAGATTTATTCCTAGGTATCTTATGGTTTTGGGTGCAATTGTAAATGGGATCGACTCCTTAATTTCTCTTTCTTCTGTCTTGTTGTTGGTGTATAGGAATGCCACTGACTTCTGTGCATTGATTTTATATCCTGCCACTTTACTGAATTCCTGTATGAGTTCTAGCAGTTTTGGGGTGGAGTCTTTTGGGTTTTCCACATAAAGTATCATATCATCTGCAAAGAGTGAGAGTTTGACTTCTTCCTTGCCAATTTGGATGCCTTTGATTTCTTTTTGTTGTCTGATTGCTGTGGCTAGGACTTCCAATACTATGTTGAATAGCAGTGGTGATAGTGGACATCCCTGCCCCGTTCCTGACCTTAGGGGGAAAGCTCTCAGTTTTTCCCCATTGAGAATGATATTCGCTGTAGGTTTTTCATAGATGGCTTTTACGATATTGAGGTATGTACCCTCTATCCCTATACTCTGAAGAGTTTTGATCAAGAAAGGATGCTGTACTTTGTCAAATGCTTTTTCTGCATCTATTGAGAGGATCATATGATTCTTGTTCTTTCTTTTGTTAATGTATTGTATCACATTGATTGATTTGCGGATGTTGAACCAACCTTGCAGCCCAGGGATAAATTCCACTTGGTCATGGTGAATAATCCTTTTAATGTACTGTTGGATCCTATTGGCTAGTATTTTGGTGAGAATTTTTGCATCCATGTTCATCAGGGATATTGGTCTGTAATTCTCCTTTTTGATGGGGTCTTTGTCTGGTTTTGGGATCAAGGTAATGCTGGCCTCATAAAATGAGTTTGGAAGTTTTCCTTCCATTTCTATTTTTTGGAACAGTTTCAGAAGAATAGGTATTAATTCTTCTTGAAATGTTTGGTAGAATTCCCCTGGGAAGCCATCTGGCCCTGGGCTTTTGTTTTTTGGGAGATTTTTGATGACTGCTTCAATTTCCTTAGTGGTTATAGGTCTGTTCAGGTTTTCTATTTCATTCTGGTTCAGTTTTGGTAGTTGGTACATCTCTAGGAATGCATCCATTTCTTCCAGGTTATTTAATTTGCTGGCATAGAGTTGCTCATAATATGTTCTTATAATTGTTTGTATTTCTTTGGTGTTGGTTGTGATCTCTCCTCTTTCATTCATGATTTTGTTGATTTGGGTCATTTCTCTTCTCTTTTTGATAAGTCTGGCCAGGGGTTTATCAATCTTGTTAATTCTTTCAAAGAACCAGCTCCTAGTTTCGTTGATCTGTTCTACTGTTCTTTTAGTTTCTATTTCATTGATTTCTGCTCTGATCTTTATTATTTCTCTTCTCCTGCTGGGTTTAGGCTTTATTTGCTCTTCTTTCTCCAGCTCCTTTAGGTGGAGGGTTAGGTTGTGTACTTGAGACCTTTCTTGCTTCTTGAGAAAGGCTTGTATTGCTATATACTTTCCTCTTAGGACTGCCTTTGCTGCATCCCAAAGATTTTGAATAGTTCTGTTTTCATTTTCATTGGTTTCCATGTATTTTTTTAATTCTTCTTTAATTTCCTGGTTGACCCATTCGTTCTTCAGTAGGATGCTCTTTATCCTCCATGTATTTGAGTTCTTTCTGACTTTTGTCTTGTGATTGAGCTCTAGTTTCAAAGCATTGTGGTCTGAAAATAGGCAGGGAATGATTCCAATCTTTTGGTACCGGTTGAGACTTGATTTATGACCTAGGATGTGATCTATTCTGGAGAATGTTCCATGGGCACTAGAGAAGAATGTGTATTCCGTTGCTTTGGGGTGGAATGTTCTGAATAGGTCTGTAAAGTCCATTTGGTCCAGTGTGTCATTTAAAGTCTTTATTTCCTTGTTGATCTTTTGCTTAGACGATCTGTCCATTTCAGTGAGGGGGGTGTTAAAGTCCCCCACTATTATTGTATTGTTGTCGATGTGTTTCTTTGCTTTTGTTATTAATTGGCTTATATAATTGGCTGCTCCCATGTTAGGGGCATAGATATTTACAATTGTTAGATCTTGTTGTTGGATAGATCCTTTAAGTATGATATAGTGTCCTTCCTCATCTCTTATTACAGTCTTTGGTTTAAAATCTAATTTGTCTGATATAAGGATTGCCACCCCAGCTTTCTTTTGGTGTCCATTAGCATGGTAAATGGTTTTCCACCCCCTCACTTTCAATCTGGGGGTATCTTTGGGTCGAAAATGAGTCTCTTGCAGACAGCATATCGATGGGTCTTGTTTTTTAATCCAGTCTGATAGCCTGTGTCTTTTGATTGGGGCATTGAGCCCATTTACATTCAGGGTAACTATTGAAAGATAGGAATTTAGTGCCATTGTATTGCCTGTAAGGTGACTGTTACCGTATATTGTCTGTGTTCCTTTCTGGTCTATGTTGCTTTTAGGCTCTCTCTTTGCTTAGAGGACCCCTTTCAAGATTTCCTGTAGGGCTAGTTTTGTGTTTGCAAATTCCTTTAGTTTTTGTTTGTCCTGGAAGCTTTTTATCTCTCCTTCAATTTTCAATGACAGCCTAGCTGGATATAGTATTCTTGGCTGCATATTTTTCTCATTTAGTGCTCTGAATATATCCTGCCAGTCCTTTCTGGCCTGCCAGGTCTCTGTGGATAGGTCTGTTGCCAATCTAATGTTTCTACCCTTGTAGGTTACATATCTCTTCTCCCGAGCTGCTTTCAGGATTTTCTCTTTGTCTCTGAGACTCGTAAGTTTTACTATTAGATGTCGGGGTGTTGACCTATTTTTATTGATTTTGACAGGGGTTCTCTGTGCTTCCTGGATTTTCATGCCTGTTTCCTTCCCCAAATTAGGGAAGTTCTCTGCTATAATTTGCTCCATTATACCGTCTGCCCCTCTCTCTCTTTCTTCTTCTTCTGGGATCCCAATTATTCTAATGTTGTTTTGTCTTATGGTATCGCTTATCTCTCAAATTCTGCCCTCATGATCCAGTAGTTGTTTATCTCTCTTTTTCTCAGCTTCTTTATTTTCCATCATTTCATCTTCTATATTACTGATTCTCTCTTCTGCCTCATTTATTCTAGCAGTTAGAGCCCCCATTTTTGATTGCACCTCATTAATAGCCTTTTTGATTTCTACTTGGTTGGATTTTAGTTCTTTTACTTCTCCAGAAAGGGTTTCTCTAATAACTTCCATATTTTTTTCAAGCCCAGCTAGTATCTTTAAAGTGATGATTTTGAACTCTAGATCTGACATCGTACTAATGTCCGTATTGAGTAGGTCCCTGGCAGTCGGTACTACCTCTTGTTCTTTTTGTTGAGGTGATTTTTTCCGTCTTGTCATTTTGTGCAGAGGGGAATAGATTAATGAGAGAACAAAATGCTAGCAGAGTAACAACGTCCCCAGAAAATATACTCTAAACAAATCAGAAAAGACCTGAAGCAGTGGGAAAAGAAAGGGAAAGAGAGAAAAAAGAAAAAGAAAAAAAAGAAAAAGATAAAGATAAAAACAAAAACAAACAAAACAAACAACAACAACAAAAAAACCAGAATGTGATCAAATATGATCAGGCTGGTATATAGATCAGTGCCACACACTAGATTTGGGGTGTATTTTGGTCTTTTAGAAGAAAGTGTCTCCCAAAATTTTAAAGAAAGAAAAACTTATATATGTACAAAAATAAGGGTTGATATGATGAAGGGATGGAATATGACTGTAAAGATGAAAATTATAAAAAATTTTATAACAGGAATTGATAAGAAATTGTTTGAAAAAAGAAAGAAGAGGATTTTAAAAAAAGAAAAAAAAAGGGAGAGGATGTGATCAGGCAGGGGAATAGAAAACACCATATACTAGAGATTTAGGGTATATTTTGATCTGTTAGAAGAAACTATCTCAAAATTTTAAAGAGAGAAGAACTTATATATATAAGCCAAAAATACGGGTAACTACTATGAAGGGATAGAATATGACTCTAAAAATGAAAAATAAAAATGTTTTTTTTTTTTAAAAAAAGGGATTGATAAGATGTTGGTTGAAAAAGGGAAAAAGAAAAATTCAAAAAGAAAAAAAAAGAAAAAAAGACAGTTAAAAAAAAAATTAACTTTGAAAGACTACAGAATCATGGTAAAAAAGCCATGAATTCTATGTGCAGTAGTCCCCTAGAGCTGGAGTTCTGCCGTTCTCATTGATCGGTAAACTTGGTCTTGGCTGGCTGTTCTCGCTGATCTTCTGGGGAGGGGCCTGTTGCCGTGGTTTCCAAATGTCTCTGCCGGAGGCGGAATTGCCCCGCCCTTGCCCCCTCCCGGCTAAGTAATCTGCTCGGGTTTGCTATCCGGGGCTTTTGTTCCCTGCGAGCTTTCCGTACAGCTTTGGAGGCGGAGAGTGAAAATGGCGGCCTCCCAATCTCCGCCGCGGAGGAGCCGAGAACTCGGGGCCCCGCTTCTCAGTGAGCCCCCAGAGAAAAGCCGTCAGTCACTCCCGTCTCCCCGGTCTCCGGCCGCACTCCGTGCTCACTCGGCCTGTGACCGCGCGTTTCTATCTCTGGCACCCGACCCCGGGTGGAGTCTCCAAACCCAGCAGATCCCTGCGGCGCACTCCCGCGCGGCTCCTCCCGGGGGAGGAAGGTGAGTCTCCCCGGATCTGCCGCTTGTTGGGTCCCTGCTGGAGGAGCAGGGGCCCGACTGTGCCGCGGATCACGGTTTATGGCCACCCCGAGCTGAGAGCCCGCGCCTGGGCTCCGCCTCTGCAGCCGGCTTCCCTGCTCCGATACCTGGGAGCTCTGCCACACTCAGGCACCCCCGGTCTTTCTGTGACCCATGGGTCCTGAGACCACACTGTCCCGGAGGGTTCCACCCCCCGCTTAGCCACCAGAGTGACGTCCCTCAGTGGAGCAGACTTTTAAAAGTTCCGATTTTGTGCTCCGCGGCTCTATCACTTGCCAGAAGTGGCCGCCGGAGGCCCCTCCCCCGCCGTCTATCCTCCCAAATATCACCTCGGATTCACTTCTCCGCACGTCCTACCTTCCAGAAAGTGGTCGCTTTTCTGATGAGAGAGTTGTTGCTCTTCTTTTCTTCGATCTCCTGTTGAGTTTGTAGGTGTTCAGAATGGTTTGATCCCTATCCAGCTGAATTCCTGAGACCAGACGAAATCCAGGTCTCCTACTCCTCCGCCATCTTGCTCCGCCCCCCACATCATTAGTTTTTGATGTAGTGTTCCATGATTCATTGTTTGCGTATAACACCCAGTGCTCCATTCAGTACGTGCCCTCCTTAATACCCATCACCAGGCTAACCCATCCCCCCGACCCCCTCTCCTCTAGAACCTTCAGTTTGTTTCTCAGAGTTCAGCCATTTCTACGCTGACTGCTACCCGGTGTAGTCCAGCTCCCGTAGCTCCAGCTCTGATCCCTTGCCCAAGTCTAGATTTGTCCATCCAATGCTCTGCTGTACACGCCCATGTGGTCAAACTCAGCAAGACCAGAACAGAATTCCCGATGGCCCCACGAGGCTTCAGCATATTAGCCAATGGTATCTCTATTCTTCCACTCGCTCGGCCCAAAGTCCTTGGCTTCATCCTTGACTCCTCTCTTTCTCTCTCAATCCACAGCCGATCCCAGCAAATCCCACTGGCTCCACCTTCAAAATACACCAGAAACCCTACAGCTAGCAGCTCACCGTTCACACCCTGGTCCAGTACTCCTCTGTCTTGGCCTGGTCTCCTACCCGCCCCCTCTCCTGCTGCCACTTCTGCCCTTGGTTCTCTATCCTCACCCCTGCTCCGGAGGTGCTTTAAAAAGATGAGCCACGGTGTATCACTTGAGAGCTCAAAACCCACATGGTTTCCACCTTACTCAGAATAACAGCCGGGATCCTGAGCATAAGTCACGGGGCCTTTCCTGATCTGGCCTCTCCTCACCCCCTTGGCCTCACCTCCTCGACCCCCTCCCTTGCTCCGGTGGCCCCGGGGCCTCCTTGCTGGTCCTGGACCACACCAAGCACACCCCGCCTCTGGCCTCACTATCATGGCACTCCAGAAAACTCTTCTGCTGGACATTCCACTCAGGGCTCAGCTCACTTGTCGCCTCCTCCAAGCACCCTCCCTGACCACACGACCAGACGGCGCTCACCACCATCTCCCCCAGTCCAATCTGTCCACTGTACTTCTCTCCGCAGCCCAAACCACCGCCAGCGCCACTGTTTACTTCCTTCTTCTGCCCCAAGAAGGCAGATTTCTTAGGAGGAGAGACTGCCTTGCTCTCTGATATCCCAGCACCCAGAACGGAGCCTGGCACCTAGAAAGCCGTGCCTGAACGCCGTAAGTGAATGGCAGACTCAGAGCCTCTTGTCCCCTCAACCCTTCATGGCCTCTTCTCTCCTTCCAGCAAACTCCCGACAGAAGTTTCCGCCATGGTGAGAATGTACCATAATCTGGGCTGCCCGATACAGCAGCCTCTGACACACATGGCCATGAAGCACCTGAAATGTCTAAATTTAAATAACCACAGGGGGCTAGCAGCTCGTGCATCGACAGAGCATCTCGGGTCACGCGGGAAATGGTTGTAACTGCCTCTCAGTTTACCCTCTGCAAGAAGGGACAGACGATACGTTTACATGTACCTTCAGGTTTTCAAAGCACTTTCTGGTAGAGCCTGGGGACAAGTGTCCACCAGGATGTTCCAGCACTGGTTTCTCAGAGAGGAAAGCAAGCGCAAAGCAGGCCAGGTGAGTGGGTCTGAACACGGGGGCCCGCGCGAGAGCCTAGGACAGGCCGGGGCGGGGCGGGGGTGGCTCTCTGGGCCGGGTTTTCTCCTCTGCAAAATGAGCCAGACACATCCCACCTCATGGGACAGGAGCAAGTGAGAGGACCGTGTGAAAACATTCTGTCATGGGACTTTTTTAAAGCTCAGTAAATTGACACAGTGTTGTCACTCAGTCTTCTCTAGTGAAAATCTAGTAACAGAAAATGAACAGAATCTCCTTTAGAGATTTACAGATTAAAACTCTGTAGCAAGGGTAGCAAGCGCCTTGGGGCCTGCAGGTCCAGAACCCAACAGGACCAGGGGAGCCAGCCCCAGGGGCAGGGCAGGGAGGACCCCCAAGGCAGTGAGGGGAGAGGCCACTGAACAGGGCAGTCCTGGGAACAGAACCCTAGTTGCCAGGAGTCGATGAGAGGGGGTGAGGGCTGGGGAGGGAAGTGGTCATAGGTACACCAAGGACAGATCACCCATCCCGGACACCAGCCGTTGGGGGAAATAGGTGGGGGAGAGCACAAATTAGGGGGTGGAGAAGACTCAGATGAAACGGTCACCAAAGGCCAGAGGCTAAGTGGTGGGCACTGAATCTGGGGGCTGGGGCGGGGGTTGCAGACATCTCAGCGGACTCGGAGGAAAAGGCAGGAGAACTGGTGGCCAGCTTTGGAGGAAGGGGCAAGGGGAATCTAGGGAGACAGCCAGGACTCTGCACTCCCAAATCTGGGGCTACAGAGGGAGGGGTGGATGGGAAGTGGAAAAATTTAGCAACCAAGAGAGTGCAGTCAGGAAAACGCCAGCCAGTAATCCCAACTGTTCTTCTCTCTCTCTCTTTTTTTTTATCCTTCCTTTTTTATTATGAAATGTTGCATACATACAAAAGATGGCGTATAATGTATATGTAAATTATAACAAATAATAATAAACCCAACATCTGGATACCTATCACCCAGGTGAAGAAGTAAAATATTACCAATATATCTTCAGACTTCCTCCCAATAGCATTCCCCTTTTTTCTCAACAGACATAATCAGTATTGTGAATGTGCTGATTTTTTTTTTAAAGCATTTAGAAAGCACGGACATGCATTTATTTGCAAAGATGTCAAACCGGGAATTAAGAGTACACTGGCACTTGGGAAACTGAGATTAGAATCTCCACCAGCTGTAGGCACGATTATCAATAGAGTGTCCTGTTAAGTGCAAAGAACTTATTTTAAATAGCATAAAAGCAAAGTGGGTTTTAAATGATTACGGAAATAGTCAGGGGTATCTTAGTCATTACTGAAGTGACCAAGATTCACCAGTGGATAACTATAACTTTTAAGGGTAATAAAGAATATATAACTTAGGAACTGCTCATTTTTTCATATTACTTAGATTTCTTCTCACAACCGCTACACTCGGGACGTGCTCAGCTCTGCAAACGCGGTGCCTAGGCCCACGCGCCTACCCCTCGCACCCACCCCTCGCACCCACCCCTCGCACCCACCCGCGGGGTAGACGCTGCAAAGGCTTACAGACCAGGAATCCGAGGCACAAGAAGTGAAGCGCCTGGCCTAGGTCACTGGGCTTTTAGGCTTCAGGGCGAGATTCGACCCGGGCGGCTGGCAAAGTCCAAGCCCGCAGCCAGCGCGCGGGGCTTCAGCTTTCCTGGGACTTTGCGGGCCTGAGTGCCAAACACTAAAGAACACCCGAAGCATCCTACTCAGACACTGCCCTCCCTGCCTCCGATAATCTCCCCAACTCCAAGGGGCCTCCCCGCCGCCCCTGTAGACGGAGCTCAGCAGCAGGAGTCCTCCAGGAGGAGACTGGGGGCGGGCCCTCCTTACCTGCGCGGTCCGCTCGGGCCCCGCCCCGGGAGCCGCGGGGGGGTCCGGGAGGGGCTGCCCGCCGAGGGGGCGCCCGAGGAGACCCCGGCCCGCGGGGTGCCAGCCTCGGCCCCCGGGCCCAGCGGGCAGCGCCAGGGCGGCGGCCAGGAGGCTCCAGGCCAGCACCCACGTGGCGCGCCCCGGGGCGCCCGCCGAGCCCATCGCCTCCTCCGCACCCGCGACCGCAAAGTGGCGGGCGCGCCGGAGTCGCCGGAGCTTCCGGACCCCAGGCCCGCCCCGCCGCGGAGCATGCTCAGTGCGAGCCGCCCTGGAAAGTTTTCTGGAACAGACTCCGGCATCTGGGGCTGGGAGGGCGGGGAGGAGGCTGGGAGGGCGACGAGCGTGGGAGGGAGCGAGCAAGGCCGGAGCCACACTTGGGTTTGCTCGCGCCCCCCCCAGGGCCTCAGCTCCACCCGAATCAGATTCAGATGGGGTCACTACTCTGCTCCCAAAGATTTCAGGGCTTCCAAGTGCCGCTCCATTGATGCCTACGGAGTTCTCAGCTCAGAACCACCCCCCTCCAGGAAGCCTTCCCTGACACACGCACACATCACACCGGGCTGAGCCCCCGGAGTCTGCTCCAGACCCACCAGCCCCTTATTAGGGAACTGAGAAGCATTTGGAAAGGCAGAGCCATGTGTGCTGGAGAGCCCAGAGGGGACAGGACGGCACAGACGGGCTGGGAGGGAAAGCGGCAGATCAGGAGCCAGAGGGAAAGGCCACGCTCACTTTCTATTGGATTTAGTTCAGCCGCATTGGGCTCCTACTGCCTGAGCCCTCGCTGTGGAGTAGCCCCTGGACCTGCGCAGGTACCCAGACAGGTAGTCAGGCCAGCCACTGTGGGACATCTCTGGGGAACCGGACAGAGGGGATTTGGTGTTTGGAGCCAGGAGGCTTGAACTCTCCATGGGGGTAGGGTTGTGCCTTGCCAGGGGAGATAGATACTGGGAGGAGGCCAGGTAAAGCAGTTTCTCTGCTTCCTCCTGCTTCCCCTGAGTCCTCAGTGACCTGCTCCTCGGGGAGAAGGCTCCTCTCCTGCAGGGGGTAGCCTATCATGCAGTCTCAGGCCAGGAAGCCTGGCACCTGTCAGTTCCTTCTACCTCCAACCCCTCCAAGGACACGCCCTCCCTAACTCAACATGGACAAGGCACTGAGGTTTGAGACTCTGAAAATTTATTAGCCAGGCTTCCCACCAGAGGTACATTGCCCTGAGGGGTACCTGGCAGAATGCCGGGAGTGAGACAAGGCCAAACGCTAGATGCCAGCATATTGCTGGACCATCAGTTCTATTTGACATGAATCATTTAAAGGATGATTTTAATATCCAAACAACTTTATAATAAAGTAAGAGGCAAAGAACCCTACATTTTTAAAACTAAATTCTGAATATCCAAAGAAACGGCCAGCATAAAAAGCCAGAACTTCAGGTTATTGTCCCATACACGTTACCAGAAGCCTTGGAGGTGCTTCAAAGGAAACATTTAAGCATCCCTGAGTAGCAGAGAGGGTGAGCCCTGTAGCCAGCTGGACACAACTGTTAATACACCTGTCCCATCTCCTGGTTGCAAGACCTTGAATGAGCAACTTCTCTCTAGCCGTCTGTGACTTCTTCCTTAAGAAGTCAGTCTGGATACTAGCTCCCATCCTGCCCACCTGGAAGGTTGATGAGGTACTGATATAAAAACTAGAAACTTGAGATGGACATCCAGATGAAGGATACAAAAGCCCCCTGCTCTGTTGCCGGGGATCCCCGTGAAACTCCTGCCCTGGCCCTCATAGGGAATTGAGCTTCAAAGATGTGCGTGTGTGTGTGTTCACTGCTGTATCCCCAGGACCCAGGACAAGAAAGAGCTAGCATCTAGTAGCTGCTCAGTAAATGTTTGCTAGAGGAAAGAACAGACGCTGAACTCATCTGGTTGTTTATCTCCCCACACAGCCATGAGACCCCCAATGTCTGGACCTTGTCTCGTTCCTTGCGGGCCTGGTGCTGGCTCCATCAGCAGGTTCTCTGTAAGGCTGGACCCTCATTAGGTCATTTAGCCTCTCTGACCAGGAGCTTCCTGACGGGAAGATGAGCTCCCTCTCAGAAGGCTGTTGAAAAAGTTACTGACATCATCAGGCTAAATCTTACATGCTCCTCAATAAACTTAACCGAGGAACACCCTCCCCCGTGGCTGGGAGACCCCCCATTCCTTCGCGGGAAGCCAGAAAGCTCCTCTGGCTGAGCCGCGCGCCTCCCGCCAGGCATGCTCAGTGCAAGGGCAGGCCCAGGCGGGGGCGGCTCGAAGTTTCGGGCGACGACCCAGGCTCCTCCCTCCGGCGGGGCCGCGCCGGGAAGGGGGACCTGAGTGTGTTCCTCGGTTAAGTTTATTGAGGAG